>NC_056735.1:224640859-224659773 GCF_019279795.1 Protopterus annectens | reverse complement strand
TTTACTATTTTTTCAATTTTAACTTTTTTAAATGGTCAGGACTGAGGCTCATCCAAAGGTACCTCTAAGGAAATACATCAGAAGACTTTCTAAAGTGGAGCTAAGGGATGTCTACTGTGTGAGAAAGACTGCATAATGCAACTCTCTCTATCACTGGCTGTCTCTCTCTTCCCCATGTCTATGTGTGTGTATGCTTGACATATTGTATGTTTGCCATAGATATGTGTGTGTATCACATACAACAGATGCAGATTTGCCACATATGTGCCACCTAAAGCTGGCTGTGGGTTGTCCTGACCAGTGTGTGTGTGTGTGTGTGTGTGTGTGTGTGTGTGTGTGTGTGTGTGTGTGTCTTCTTCAAGATATTCAATATTAATGTGGGCTCAAGGTTTACATATTAGTATGTGTGCACAGACAACTGCAAATTACAGATATCTATAGTCCACTGTGGTTTCAGAGATGGGCTTCATTTCTCTAAGTGTAGGAGGAAGCCCAGTATGACCTTCTATATTGAATGTGGGAATCCATTCCAGGGAGAGTTATACTCCAGTCCAGGGTGTTGTGTGCTACAGCTGTACATTACAGCCTGTTTCTGCAGGATATTTGTAGATAGGTTGCCAATATGGGGACACAATGGGGCAAACATATGGGGATACTGTAACTATGGTTCTTATTACTGTCTGTTTTGCTTGTGTAACATGGTTGCTTTTAACAGAGAGTTTCTGACATATGTAATGTGTGACACTGTAATGTACTGTGCATCATGTACTGACAGATATCATTGGTTGATCACAGTTATTTACCAGGGAAATACAAGAGGGATGATGAACAGACCAATATTCTGAGACAAAGGTTAGACATTCTCGCACAATCCAGCCATTGTGGGGGGGGGGGGTGGCTACAGCCAATTGTCTGATGGAGCTGTGTAAATGGTCTAGCACCTTGGTGGTATGCTGGCTGGGGATCTCTTTTTTTGTGCATTTCTCATCTTACCTGACAGGTCATATCCTGGTGTGGGCACACCTCTCAACTGCACAGATTCTCCCAGGTTATCCAGAGCCATGCCTCGTATGTCTGGTCAGTTTTCCTTCACATTGTGGTTTACAAGCTGGTTTGTTGTTATTCATTCAGGGATTTCCAGTCAGGGGGAATTATGACCAGACATTAGAGTTTCAGATTTTACATCCTCTATGACATCCATGCTTCTACATCCCCTCTGTTATTCTATCCCTTTCTTAACATTATGACAGCAATATCCCAGAAGTATCCCTATAGTTGGGCATTTATCCCAGGCTGCGTCTTGCATGAACTACAGAATGAACTAACCCCCCACCTAAACACGCTGTTCAACCTCAGCCTCTCCATAGGCTATGTGCCCATAGAATGGTGCACAGCAACGGTTTTCCATCTCCACAAAGGAGGGGCCACAACTGACCCTGGTAACTATCGCCCCATAAGCCTGACTAGCCTGGTCTGCAAGGCTATGGAGTGCATCATTATGGAACTCATTAACAAAGATATTGGGAACCTCCAAACACTTGACCCAACCCAGTTTGGCTTTGTTAAGGGCATATCATGCCTACTAAATGTGGTTGACTTCTTCTAGACAGTCACCAAGGCCATAGACAAGTGAAAGGTGGTTCACACAGCCTACCTTGACCTCACCAAGGCTTTCAACACCATTCCCCACTCAGGTATTACAGAAAAACTCACCAGCCTGAACATAAACCCCTACGTCACGAGATGGGTTGCCAACTGGCTTACAGACAGAACTCACACATTAAGAATAGTGGGCTCCAGGTCTGACTCTAAACCAGTCACAAGTGGTGTCCCACCAGGCTTGGTCTTGGGACCCCTACTGTTCGGCATATACTTCTCAGAAGTACAGGCAAACACACAGGAGGACTATGGCTAACCAAGTTCACTGATGACTGCAAACTGGGAGCCATAATTGACTCTCTGGCTGACATGGACATCCTCCAAAAGGGCCTTACTGAGATGGACACCTAGTGTCAAAGTCATGGTCTCAAGCTAAATACCAAAAAATCCATAGTCATCCCATTTGGGAAAAACAAAACACCTATGAATTACCACATAGGTGGCAGCCCCCTTAATACAGAAGAGGTAATAAGAGATCTGGGGACCCAGGTAGATAGTAATCTCTCCTTTGACAATCATATTGCCAAAGTAGTTAGGAAATCCTTCTATGTAGCCCATCTAATTACTAAAGGGTTCACATCTAGAAATAAAGAGGTTATAGTGCCCCTCTACTACCATTAGACCCATCATAGAGTACAATGCCCCATTTGGGATGTACCTCACAAGACACTTCCAACAGCTGGAAAGACCACAAATGTACCTCACCAAGAGGATTACTGGTCTCAAACATATGTCCTATGCAGCCCGACTGAAAAAACTCCGGCTGTACTCAGTGGCATATCGCTTACTCAGAGGTGATCTCTGCCTGACTTACAAAGCCACTTTCAACTCAGAATTGATGGACATGCTCCACCTAAAGAAATCCAAGTCACTGCGAGCCACATGCTCTAGTGAGCTAAACCTCATCACAACAATAAACAGAACATGCTGGAGGGATATATTCCTGTCACAGAGACTCCCCATACTTTGGAACAAAATTCCAAATTACATCAGGCAGAGCCCCTCACTAACACTCTTCAAGAGAAACCTTGACGAGTGGATGGGTAACAGAAAATACACCCCTGGGATCACTTCATTGCCTCTGCTTGACAGATGATCAGTTAATTAATCAATGGGGTGGCGAAAGCCGACAGACTCTGGCTAGGCTTATAAATGCCATCGGGCAGCTAGCCTAGTACCTATCTATGAACCTATGAACCTATAATATTTATGGCTTTGTCCACAGTTCTTGCTCCAGGAGGTTGAGAGGCATGCTACTGGCATTTGGCAACATAGCCTTTAATTTGTTTTCTGTTTACTGCATTAGGTTGTTAGTTAGGGCCCCATGACATTCCCTACAATGGCACTATGGGTGAGGCATGGGCCTTTGCCAGGGCATGTAGGCCATGTGAGATGGATGCAGGCCATCTGTAGCAAGGTAGTGCATTCTGTCACTCATAAGTTCCCAGGCTGCAAGCTAGTGGATTCCCCTGGCATGACAGTGTTAAGTGGGTCAGGTGTTACTGGCAATCCTTCCTGTTTGTATTGATCCATCAGTCTGGGTGTCATCAGGGTGCTACTTACAGCTAGGGACACACCTGCATGGAACACTGATTCAGCACGCTGCATCATGTGTGTCTTCCCATGCTCAGTGGAGTAATTCTGAAATCATCCTCAACAGCAAGGATCAGACCAGTGTGCTACCTGTGGCTGTTGGGGGAGGGGGGTGACCTGAGTGCATGTGTGATATGAAAGCTTATGGCACCTGCCTCACAGGTATAATTGTGACCTTCTCCTTATCCTACCTTGTGTGTGAATATCAGCAGTTTGTCATTACTTTGTAACTGTGGCTTTTATGGTCTGCCACTGATTGGCTAGACAGCCATTATTTCATGGTGGAGGGACAACAAATGTGATGCTAACCTCTATACATTATTACAAAGTAGTGTGCAGTTGAAAGTTATGATAGGCACTGTGTAGGGTACTTCCACCTGTGTACTGTTTCTATGTATGGCCCCCTGTTCATGACCTGTCCAGCCTTCCACCAGTGACTGATATTGACATCGGAACAGTGTGTACAACTGCTAACATGGGTGTAGCTGACAAGCAGATAGTTGGCACTGCAGTTCTTGGGACATGGCCCTGTCAACCACAGTACCGTGCCTAGGCCACTGAGACACAACATCCAGGGGCACATGCTGACCACTTCCTGATGATATTAACCACACACATACTTAGCACATTGACCCCTGCATATTGTGGACATGCAGCAAGTTATCATGTTGATTGGGACATGCCTGGCAATGTGTGCTGCACTGATATTACTCTACAAACTTAAATGTTACTGCATTTCTTTGTGTTTGGGAGGCACACCTGATGATTTTACACAGTTGCACTAACTGTGCTGGTATTTCACTTACTGTTTGCTTCCATTTAATATTGTATTGTGCCCTATCTTACAGAATGGAGGCATATCAGAAGAGAACCCAGGTTAGATTGTAATGGCATACACTTCAGTTTCAGACTTCTTACCCTTCAGAACCATACTGCAACTGCCAGACCTATTGTACTATGTCTGTGTAGGCCTGCAGGGGGGATGTTCACCATTGCCAGCATTTGTTGGCTTTTGCCACACCTTTCTTTATGGTCATCTACACCTGTCCTGCTGGGTGAGGCTGGGGGTGAGTATGGGAACCCTCACTGACATCCATGTGTGTGATCTATGGCCACCCAGTTAGTTGCCCCCCCCCACCCCGCATGTACTGCAGTGGGAGTTGTCACCTTGAGTACTTCTGCTTAGTATGGTGACACAAGTATTTGTCATGGATTTCCTGCTGTCCCACATAGCTGTCAGTTGTCTGCTGCTATCCCATTAGGCCACCCAATTCCCTTGCATGCTTGCATCAGCACCATAGATATACTAACAGACCATACTACTTCATTCATTCATTGTTAGGACAATTGACTTACCTTGTGCCTAAGGCAGTTATGAGGACAGTGCTTGAGGGCTGACTATGTTGGATACACGCAGTACACTGCCTATATATGGTATGGCACAGGTAGTGTTATGTTTGGCATCCCTTTTACTGTGTGTGTGAGTCAGAGAGACGTATCAGTCCCTGGGTTCCTACTGTGTCAGTGTGTGTGCTATGCATTACCTCTTTGCTAAGACCTACTGGGCATGCCTCCATTTGCCTACAAGGGCTGGCTCAGGAGGTTCCTCCTCTGAATCCCTCTGTGCCTGTGGTGACCTTGGCAATGTTGGGGGTCTGTGTGGCCCTTCCCTGTGCTGTTCCTGCTGCAGCTGTTTCCACAGGATCATATTGTGTAGCATGGCACATACTATGAACATGTGTGGACATGTGGCTGGAGAGTACTGCAAGGCTCCACCAGATATGTCAAGGCAGCAGAGCCATGACTTGAGCATCCCAAACACATGCTCTATAATGATCCTGGTCTGTGCATGTGCCTCATTATGGCATTCTTGTGTGGGTGTGCATACATTTCTGATGGGTGTCATCATCCACGTCTCCAGTGCATAGCCAGCATCCCCCACCAGGTGGTCATATGGGACATTCCCCCTTGCAAATCCCTGATACAACTGTAAGGAATGCCAGATGTGAGAGTTGTGATAGCTTCCAGGGCTGCCAACACACATTCATGATTGTGCCCTGGGCATTGCACATGACCTGACAGTTAATGGACGGGAAGCACTTGTGATTTATGTAGGCCCTACTCTGCTCACAGGATTGTGCTTTGATGTGGTTATGCGTGCAGTCTGTAGCACCCAGTACCTCAGGGTATTCTGCTATATGGTGGAAGAGATGCATATTGCTGGTCAACTCCTCAGTGGTGTGGGGAAAGTATATATGCTCACTGGCATGTGGTAGCATGGCATTCAGGAATTGGTGGAGTACCCTGGATGCTGAAGCCTGTGAGACCCCCATGGTATCCCCAGTTGGTCTTTGGAAAAAAACTGTAGCTAGTATTCTTAAGGCTACACATACCTTGGTATCCACTGGGATGGGTTCCCCTCTGTTAGCTCTGGATCTCAGGCAAGGCTGGCACAGCTCAATGATTTGCTGCAGAATGTCTTTGTCCACCCTGTAGCGCTCCACTGTCTCAAGCTCATGTAGCCCTGGTAGGTTACCCTGGGTCTCTACACTCTCCTCCTCCTCATCGTTCTGGGACAGTTGTCAGCATTATCCTCCTCATCAGCCTTAGCCTATAGCACATACTGATGGATCAAAGCGACAGCAGTCCCTAACATTTTTCATTGGTTTTGTCAGTTTAAAATTCCCCTGAATGTGTACACCAGTGGTGTGGAGTTTGTGGGAAAAAAAACTGACTGAAAGGTGTTTGCATGGTTTATAGTAGTGTGCTGGGTTGCTGGCTGTGTAATTGGCTGATTCTGATACATTCCACCTGCCAGCTATGATAGTTGTCTTTGATTGCCTTCCTTCTCCTGGTTTCCCCTTTTTTTCCCTTTTCCATTTCTGCCCTTTTTAAGCCCCAATGTGCACTGTGCATTTCCTCTGTTTAAATGTAAACATTTCTACTATTTCTTGTTTTTTTTTTTTTTTTTTTTTTTTTTTTTTTGTTTAAACCCAGTGCGCACCATGCACACCTGTTTAGGCAATGTAAACACTACTGCACAGCCTCTGACACACCCCCTTCCTTAGCTGTGCTTAGCTAAGGGCAAACATGGGCCACAGAGCTCCAATGTGCTTACAGCAAGCATGACATACCCCCATTTTGATGTCAACTATGTCTCCTGCTTACACGGCCATGTTAGAGCACCTACACAGTTAGATGCAGTCTGGCACTTAGAAGAAATTAGTGATAAAGTAAAATTCCCCTCATCTGCATATCCTAGTGCCTTACTCCATAGTTATTGCACTCACACTGAGCTTTTCCTCGTAGCAACCATTGTTCCCTGGTATTGTTTTCATTCTGCATGCCATTGACTATAATGGCAAAATGCAGATTTTCCTGAAAATTGCTTTTTCACATTTTTTTTATTTTCAGCACAATCCCTATGCCTAAACAGCCAAGAATGGCCAAAAAAAAAAATAAAACTTTTATTTTTAAAAGCTAAACTATTTTCAATGCCAACGGCCATATATTTGGTCGTTGGCATGCCTAATAAGTAGAATGTGTGCTTTCTTTGGAGCTGTCATGCCTCCATTTTGTTATTTGTAGAACTGTAGAAATGTATTCGGCTAGTAGCTAAATACATTTCTGCAACTAACACTGTTCCTGCATGGACACCTGCCTGCTTGCTGAATCACTAATTCTCCTCATTTGCATGATTTTCACCAGCAAATGAGGTAATTAGCATTAGGCGCTGGTGTCTATGCAGGAACAGTGTTGAGCGCTTGTGCACGTCCCGAGCCTTGTTTACTGGGTCACTTGGATGCCATATTCCATGCAGTAATTCTTACACTGTGTGGACACACTGTGTAAGCATTACTGAATCCAGGGGACTCATTGGAAGTTACACTGCAAACTTCCTGAGCTCCACTGGAATGAATGAGTTAAGTAGAAGGCTGAAATATGTTGAGTAGAGAGGGAAATAGAGAGAGGGGGATTAAGGAGGGTCCTGACATGGGCAGGAACTAGAATTAAGAAGGTAGTTTTAAGTTCAATTCTGAAGTGGGTTGTACATTTGATGTTACAAATATTTGGTGGGAGATTGTTCCAGGCTTGGGGACATTGTGCTTTTATAAATAAGTTTACAAATTTTTTTTCTGGTTTTATAAATATTAAGGATATGTTGATCAGAGCTGAGTAGAATTTGAGAGGTTGTGTAGAGGGATATAAGAAAGGAGAGAGATGGACAGGCTAAGGGTTTGTTTAGTAAGATGTGAGTGAACTGTAGTTGGGAAAAAAGAAGATGGGGGAATTCAAGCATTTGAAGTTGTTTTAAAGTGAGTCAGTGCTGGGATTTGTATGGTTGATTGTTGGAAAATCAAGCTATGTTGTTATAGGTTTGTTCTAGTTTGGTAGTTTGGTTGTTAAGGTTGATTGTACAAATGTGAGTATTAGAGGGGCATACAAAAGATAAGGTACGAGGAAGGCATGTGCCAGAGAGGGTTTGGAGTTAGATGCTAGGGATTTTTTGTTTTTATAGAGTAGACCCATTTTTGTCTTTTTCATACAATGCTGCACATGGTGGTCTCATTTTAATTGGTCATCAATTATAATATGAAGAAGTTTAGTGTGAGAGTCAACTTTGATAAGGGTATTGTCATGTGATGAGATGGTAAAGGTGGTTTTATGGTGGGAGAGGGATTTAGGGAAGAAAATGAGAAGTTTGTTTTTTGGGGGCTTTAAGATGAGCTGGTTGTCAGTTAGCCATTATTTGACATTGTGAAATATGTTTTGAGTGATAGAGTGGAGGTGAGACATGTCATCAGAGCAGTTGATGAGTAGAGTTGTCTGCATATTGTATCAGGGAGGAGGTGGAGCAGGAACCGTAAAAGTTGTTTGTGAAGATGTTGAGGAGAAGAGGTCCCAGAATGGATCCCTGGGGGACACCAGTCTGGATGGGTAAGAAAGGGGAGCAGGTGGAAAGCCATCTAACTGACTGTAGTCTATTGGAAAGGTAGTTTGAGAACCAGAGAAGAGCAGAGGAGGAGAGGTTGAGATCAGCTAGTTGAATTAGTAATTTAAAGTGTGAAACGGTGTCAAAAGCCTTTGAGAGGCTGAGAAACAGACATGAGACCAGTAGGATTTTGTCTCTGGCCTCTGTGAAAGTGTGTGCAAAAGAGAGAAGGGTGGTGGATGTGCTATGGTTTGGCATAAAGCCACGTTGAGTAAGTGTCAGAAGGTTTTTGTCTATTAGACAGTTAAGAAGTTGATTGTGTATGCATTTTTCTAAATGTTTTGAGAGTGGTGAAAGAATGAATATGGGTGTATAAGTTGATGGATCTGTGGAGTTACCTGCTTTGTGTAATGGTATGGTGTAAAAAGATTTCCAAATGTCAGGGACAGGAGATTCTTGGACTGACCTATTTATGAGTATAGAGACAGAGTAGACTATTGAGTGGTCTGCGAGTTTGAGAAAGAGGGGAAGGGAGGGAGGTTATCTGCAGAGGGGGAGCATAGTTTAGTTTAAGTATCAGAGATTTTATGTAGGCAGTGGGGACATGGTTTAGAGAGAAATGGGTGGTATTGGTGGTGTTAGGAGAGGTGGGTGGAGGATTTTTACTTTGGTCAGTGTGAGTAAGTTTACAAATTGATTCAATTAAATGAGTTTAGTAGAGTGGGGGTTTCTTGAGGAGTATTGTTTGGATAGGGTTTTGGGGTAGTGGGTCTTAGTATGTTGTTAATGGTGCATCAGCATTTTTAGGATTACATTTGTGGGTGAATTGGGCCTGATAGTCAAATTGCTTCTTATCTTTGTTAATATGATTTTTGTGAGTTTCTGAGCTCTTTATATGTTTGGAGTAATACAGAATATATAGTTTTTAGCCAAAGTTTCTAGGAGCTATCAAGTTTTTTCATAAGACTGAGGGTGTCCTTAGAGAGCCAATGGATATGGGTTGTTTTAATCTTAACTTTTCCTAGTGGTACTAGGGTGTTAAAGACATCAAGGAAAATACAGTTGAATTCTAGAGCTGCATCACTGAGAGGAAGGTTTTTGAGCCATGACCAGTTAATGGATAAGAGGCTATTATTGAATGTTTGGACATTGAAGGAGGAGAGGTTGTAATGGTCTGAGTAAACTTGGGCCTGGGGCATATGTAGGGAGTGCCTATGTACAAAGATGGGGAGGTTGTTTCTTAGGGAATTGGGGAGTGTCCCATGGTTTTGGTATAGGTTTGCATCAGAGGTAAGAATCCAGTCTAAGGTGCAGCTGTTATTGTTGTTTTTATTAAAGTGAGTGGGTATTGTAATGAGTTGAGAGGTGGTTGATAGTTTTTGCCAATCAATAGTGAGAATATTTTGAGTTTATGGAGTTGTATACTGGAGATATTATACAGAGAAGGAGACATTAAGAAAGGTAGGAGGGTGTCTGAATTAGTTGTGGGAAGAATGAGTGTAGGAGATAGTTGTAGATAATTCAGTTGTAGGTGGTAGCAAGTTAGGAATGAGAAATAGAGCAGTAGAGGACTTATGAGGTAGTCCTGAACCATGATTGGGAAGAGAGTTAGGAGGAGAAAGAAGTAGTAAGTGTGAAAGAGTGATAATGATGGTTTGGAGCTGGAAGGCGTAAGGATTATTATATGTTGGTGTGTGTAGTAGGGCTGGAAGGTATTTTATATAGAAGAGGTTGTTCATAATTTGAATTGGAGATGAGCGATATTAAGAGAAAGCAGTTAGGTATTATGAAGAGGTGTGTTGGAGGTATGGAGAGGCAAGAATGAGTAAGGTAGTATGGGTGGGGCTAAATGGACAGATGATACAAGAGGGATTTGTTTTGTCCTTGGTCAGGAATGGGAGTGGCTATAGTGTATAATTCTAGAAGAAGTGGGGGTGGGTGGGAATGGGAGTAGGGCAGAGGAGCAACATGAGCCCGTGAGAAGTGAGGGCAAATGGAGTGGGTTGAGCCCCTGTTCGTAATGCAAGAGCAAGAAAAAAGTTATTTGTTAAAATAGGACAAGATGTGAGTTTTTTCACTCTTATAGCACTTGTGAAGTTTTTCCATAGCCTATGCAAATACCATTCCTAACCATCAGTGAAGACAGCAGCTATACACTGCGA
This sequence comes from Protopterus annectens, assembly GCF_019279795.1. Classification (NCBI taxonomy): domain Eukaryota; kingdom Metazoa; phylum Chordata; order Ceratodontiformes; family Protopteridae; genus Protopterus; species Protopterus annectens. The sequence continues at coordinate 224,649,426 of NC_056735.1, read as the reverse complement.
GGTTTTAGCTAAATGCTTGGGTGCATTAACTAAGAGCCTGATTACAGAAACAACTAAATATAGTAAGTTAAAGGACTAGATGTAAAATGGGGGGAAGACCTAAGGAAGAAAGGAGAAACAGCAGCTGTCGTCCCTGGTGTAGTTCTCACCTATTACAATAACGTGGTAGTGCACCACTATACAAATGATATTAATTTTGTGTGTAGACCTACATTCACTTGTTGGCAAACACTCTCACTAATTTCCTTTCCCTTGTTTCCCATTTTTATTTATTAATACTAATCACGGATGTAGTTTGAGGAGAAAAGAGTCCAGCGACTGTCTGATGAGTAGATAATTCACTTGTTAGCAGACACTCTCATTTATTTGCTTTACATCATTTCTCAGTTTTCTAGAGTAATAGAAGCCACAGATGTAGTGCAGGGGGCAGGAACAGAGCTCAGTGATTGTTTGGCGAGTAGATAATTAGGGGGCATAACACCAAGGGATACAGTCAGCACAGTTTATGCACTGTTATGCTTCACGCAAAGCAGATGAGCACAGCCAAACATGTTTGTGCTAAGCACTGCATCACACAAACACTGGCCTAAAAAAAATGGAAACATAGTTGAAATAAGAAAAACAATCTATGGCAGTGTTCCAAACAAACTTCCCCCATTATTTTAGTTTTTGTCCAGATTTCTTACACTAAAAGGTTGGGAGGTATGATGGACATGCTACACTTAAAAAAATCCCAATCAATCAAAGCCACATGCTCCAGGGACCTAAACCTTGTCATCACAATGAACAAAACATACTGGAGGGATAGGTTCCTGACCCAAAGACTCCCCATACTCTGGAATAGACTGCCCATATATGTGAAGCAGAGCGCCTCCTTGGCTCTCTTCAAAAGGAACCTTGATGACTGGATGGGAGATAGGAAATTGACTCCAGGAATCACGTCAGTTGCCCTGCTAGACAGGGGTCCAGGAAAGAAAATATTATGGGAAGAAATAGCGAGGGAATTGTTATGGCTATGCTTGTACAGGCCCTAGGGCCGATAGCCTAGTACCATCCTATGAGCCAACCTATGAACCTATGAATCTGCATTCTTATTACAGGTTTTGGGGCTAGCACCATGAAAGCTTGTTTATGTGTGCCGTGCATCATTAATATGCATGGCGCAATGCCGCATGATGAGCAATATTGTGTACGTGAAAACACTCCATGTAGGCTCTGGGCAAAACCTACATGGAGTTTATTGAATCTGGGGGCTTAACTGTTATGCCAACACCAACCCCAGTTTTATTTCATTATAAAAAATATTTATTTTATTACATTATGTATATATATATATATATATATATATATATATATATATCTACCCCAGTCCAGGCCCTCCCTCTTCTTATTGGACTGATAAACAGAAGAGCAATAAACACTGAGTTCCAAGAACTTTTATCTCCTTAGAAGCATTGTGAAAATGAACAAGTAATAAGGGAGAAATGAGAAGATTAGGAGAGCTGTGGCATGTATTAAAGTAGACAAGCAGAGAAGAATGGTGAAATGAAAGGTAAAAAAAACAGTCCTCCTGGTAAAAATTAAATAACTGGTGTGATAGCAGAGAAACAGAGAACATGTAAGAAGGAACAAGGTCTACGTGGGGATAAAGGACCAAAATAAGGCCTGAAAAATGCTGTAAAGATCATGCAGAAATAGAAGGCTGTCTTAGAAAAGGAAATGCCAAGGAGAGTATGGCAAAAAAAAATATATATATAGATATATATATATATATATATATATATATATATATATATATATATATATATATATGGGTCTACTTCATTTCACCTAACTTCCAATTCACTGACTTTCATTTCACTGACCCCATTTCACTGAAATTTCATTTGACTGACACTTCATTTCACTGACAGTTCATTTGACTGACAAGTATTATTAGCAAGAAAATGGAATATGCCCCTTCCCCACTGTAGTGCGACCCTGGAGTTAGAATATATAGTTGGGGGTGTGTGTTAAGTTTTGATATAATATTGCTTAGTAAAAGAAAAGTGGGGGGCTTCACCCCCACACCCCCCAACTATATATTCTAACTCCAGGGTCGCACTACAGTGGGGAAGGGGGCATATTCCATTTTCTTGCTAATAATACTTGTCAGTCAAATGAACTGTCAGTGAAATGAAGTGTCAGAGAAATGAAATTTTGCTCATTTGGTCTCAGTCAAATGGGAGTCAGTGAATTGGAAGTTAGGTGAAATGAAGTAGACCCATATATATATATATATATATATATATATATATATATATATATATATATATATATATATATATATATATCTAGGGGTATTTAGAAGTAAAACATTCAAAAGAATGTTGCTGTTCTAGAAAAGGAAAGATGGAAGATAAACAATGCAAAAATTCTAAATTCCATTCTCTTTTATTTACAGTAGAACAAAGATGCATGGTATCTGCATGAGAAGTTTGTGGATGTGGACACATAGAGAGGAAATAGCCAGGAAAGATGCCTAAAGGAAATTAAATGGACGTCTGAAGGATGAGTGTCATAGTCAAAATGACCATCCTTTCCACTTGCAAAAACAGCTTACACGGTACTGAATGCAAATGTTTAAATTTTCTTTAGAAAGTGCAGTGCCACTGTTAAGTTGCAGTATAGTGACAGATGTTTTTTTTTTTTTTTTTTTTTTCATAAAGTGAGGCTGCAGAAGGATACAAGGCTTTCAAGGAGAGACAAGCAAATATTTATCTCAGGAAAGCTACTGGAAATTTGGTAGCACTGGACAGTATTACCACTTAGTAGATAAGGATTTTGCCTTACTGTTCCAATGTCTAAGGTTTAGTCCTAATTCGTAATTACTATTTTTGTGGGGAATGTAATTTGTCTTCATGTTTGAACTATTTAATGAGCAGTATCATACACACACACACACACACACACACACACACACACACACACACACACACACACACACACACACACACACACACACACAAATATGGTTTACCTCCATAATGTCGATGACCACATTGGAGAACCCACTTCCATGAACTCTGAACTGCACCTTCACAAAACCTTGAATGCTGATATTCCGAACAGCAAAATCTTGCCCCCTTCTTGACCCATGTTAGCACTTGCTTGAAGGTGTGGTGCAGTTGTAAATGTCGACTTTTGATGTTTTGCTGACTTTTTGAGGTTTCGGTAGTATGGATTTCGTGGAAATGGTTCAGCGTTGTGCATGTTTGCCATTACGGCTATCAACATTATGAAGATAAAACATATCTATATATATATATATATATATATATATATATACAAAAATAAAATTGCCAAAGATTCCAAAGACAATCACATGGCATTCTATAGCTATGTCAAGAATCTAACTGGCAATACTCAGATCTGCTCTGAGCTACAACAGAATGGGATTAAATATACTGATTCCCAAGGACATTGCCAATATCTTGGCAGATCGATTCAGTGCCAACTTCACCCCCTCTCACCCCCTAAAGGGCCCATCTCAATACCAAAAGATTGCCAAATTCTGGTAATCATGGCCACACAGGTAAAAACTGCACTCTCCAAAGCTAAGAATACAGTATCCATGGGACCAGATGACATCCCGGGCTGTGTACTACGTGAACTACAAAATGAACTGGCACCTCACCTAAGTGTCATGTTTAATCATAGCCTCACCTCAGGCTTTGTGCCCACTGAGTGGCACACAGCTACAGTTATCCAACTCAGCAAGGGGGGATCCACCTTGGATCCTGGGAACTACCGTCCCATCAGTCTGATGAGCCTGATCTGCAAGGCCATGGAACGTATTATCATAGAACTTATAAACAAAGACATTGTCAACCTTCAAACACTGGACCCCACCCAGTTTGGGTTCGTGAAGGGCTGATCGTGTCTCCTCAACCTGATTGACTTCTTCGAATCAGTCTCCAGAGCCATGGACGAGCCATGCAACAGCCTATCTGGACCTTGCCAAAGCTGTTGACACCATCCTCTACTCTGGAATCATAGATAAACTTACTAAGCTGGGCATAAATCCCTGTCACTCAATGGGATGCCAACTGGCTTAGTGACAGAACCCACACTGTAAAAGAAGCCGACTCCAACTCCAGCCCCAAACAAGTGATACATGGAGTACCTCAGAGTTCAGTCCTGGGACCGCTCTTGTTTGGCATCTACTTCTCTGAAGTACAGGCCAACACTAAGGGACTATGGCTAACAAAGTTCGCAGATGACTGCAAACTGGGAGCTATTATTGAATCCCCAAATGATGTGGATATTCTACAAAAGGGCCTTACAGAAACAGATGCTTGGTGCCAGAGCCATGGGCTCAAGCTCAATGCCAAGAATTGTATAGTTATCCCCTTTGGGAATAACCATGTACTTATGAATTACCACATAGGTGGTAGTACACCAAACACCAAAAGTGTGATAAGAGACTTAGGAATACAGGTGGACACTGGTCTCACCTTCGGTAACCACATCACCACAACAGTCAGGAAATCCTTCTATGTGGCACACCTCATCACTAAGGGCTTTTAAGCCAGAAAAAAGGAGGTCATTGTCCCACTGTACTCATCCCTCATTAGACCCATCATAGAGTACAACGCCCCATTTCGTATGTACCTCACAAGACATCTGCAACAACTGGAAAGGCCACAGAAACACCTCACTAAAAGAATCACAGGCCTAAAGCAGATGCCCTATGCTGACCGACTAAAAAAACTCCAGCTAATCTCTGTCACATATTGTGTACTCAGAGGTGATCTCTGCTTAACATACAAGGCCATGTCAAACCCAGAGCTGTTGGACATGCTACACTTAAATAAATCCCAATCCATCAGAGCCACATGCTCCAAAGACCTAAACCTTGTCAACACAATGAACAAAACATGCTGGAGGGATAGGTTCCTGACCCAGAGACTCCCCATACTCTGGAATAGACTGCCCATACATGTCAAGCAGAGTGCCTCCTTGGCCCTCTTCAAAAGGAACCTTGATGACTGGATGGGAGATAGGAAATTTACTCCAGGAATCACGTCAGTCACCCTGCTAGACAGGGGTCCAGGGAAGTAAATATTGTGAGAAGAAATAGCCAGGGAATTGTTATGGCTGGCTTGTACAGGCTCTAGGGCTGATAGCTTAGTACCAACCTATGAACCTATATGTATATGTGTGTGTGTGTATATATATATATATATATATATATATATATATATATATGTATATATATGTATATATATGTATACATATATATACATATATATATATATACATATATATATATATGTATATATATATATATATATATATGTATATATATATGTATATATATATATATATATATATATATATATATATATATATATATATATATATATATGTATATGTATATATATATATATATATATATATATATATATATATATGTATGTATATATATATATATATATATATATATATATATATATATATATATAAATATTTATATTGATATATATATACATTTGATATACATTTGTATTATTCTAGCAGACCAGTGTTGAAGACCAGATAATTTCTCTTACTCAAATGATATATAACTAATTTTTAATTTTGGATCCTTTCCTGTGAAAAAGTTCAGAATGGTAGTTCTTTCCGAAAAGGATACATGCATGGCCTCTTGCAGTAGAGACTGATACAAGTATATGACCTGGTATTGTCTAACATAAAAGTATCCCCTCCAATGTGGTTTAGATGGGCTTTAGTGGACATCTGACACTGTGCTAAACAGAACACTGGAGAGAAAATTCAAAGGGGATGAATGTGGGGTCAAAAGTGTTAGGACAGAAAGCAAACTGTCTGAAAATAGGCAGAGAATGACAGGTGGATATGTCTGGAGAAAGTTCCTTTAATGGAGTGCCTCCAATTCAGTATGAGTTGACAACAATAGTAATAACATGGTCATTGATGGTGTGCCAGTGATAGCCAAGTCCTGGTACATCTAGAGACATGGACAAATAAGTTCCAGAAGGGATTTAATGCAAAAAAAGTACAGGCTGATTTACTTGGAAGTGAGGGTCACAGAGAAATCATCTTCATTTGTTTGGATCATACCTCTCAACTATCCAGATTTTTGCAGAATGTCCAAATTTTTGCTTCATATTTTTGGTCTGTTTCTCAGAAAATTGTGGTTTATTGGCAAATCATTGAGGATCGAAGTCAGACAATAATAACAGACATTTGAGTTTCAGACTTCATACCTTTCAGAAAATTCATGTTAATGCAAAACCATGGTCTGATGAAGTGAACTGTTAAAACGCTTATCCTGTGCACTAATAAAGGACTATTTTTGTATTTTATACATGAGTTTGGCTACCTTCATGTTCCATGGTTGCCTTTGCTACTATATCTCCATTGGACTAATTGGCTATAATTAAAATTTACATTTATCATAATTAGATCATCATCTATTGATGGCATCCATAGCTCATTTTCTGATATATTCCGAAAATCAAATGGCATAGAAGCAGCAGAAAATAAATATGCTAGCATTGTGGAATGTGTAGATATACACCCATAGATGTGAGCATACTCCAATGCACTACATTTTTTTTAATAATTTATGAATTGGTTATCAGAGTATAACCACTAGGAAAAAAATACATCTTACCACAATCAACCTAGGAGCAAAGTCCAGGTAAGTGACTTTCTCAGATTAGCACATCAGGCAAAGAGAGTTTCAATGATTCAAACCCAAAGCTACAGAATAAAGCTTGTTAGTATTTCACAACATTAATACAGCTTTCCTACACATGTTCATTGAGAAATTGCTTGAGTGTTAGTATCCTAAAAAAAAAAAAAAAAAAAAAAAAAAAAAACATCAAAAGCTTTTCTCTACAGGAAATAATTGTCTATGTGATTTCTAATTGTGTGCTAGTAATGATTCACTTTTTAGGGAGATTTCTCTCTTCTTCAAGTTGATGTGACCTTGGAGTTGGTATATATAAGTTTGGGGGTGTCAGGGTGTGTGTGTGTGTGTATGTGTGTGGGGGGAGGGGGGATGGGGGTTGGCCCCATGCAACAAACAAAAAAATGGAGTTTTTTCCCCATATGGTTTTCACATTTTTGTCTTTCTTTTGAAGAGTTAGATTTCAGGAAGACACACACACACGCTCACATACTCACACATGTACATATATATGGATAGATACATACACACCCACACACAAACACATACAGCGGAAAGATGATCAGCATAATTTAGTATTCAGCAAATAAATCTTCTCCTTTATATTTACAAATCTGTTAATTCTGCACAAAGAAATGAAATTCTTCAAACAGAAGTGGTGGGGTATTTTAAAATGACTAAACAAATCAGAAGTGTGATGGGATACTGTAAACTGATTGTACTAATGAGAATACATAGAATAAGGATGAGCAATAACTTGATGCACTGAAAACATTAGGCTTACCACCTCCAAGCATGTCTGCCTATTACCATCTGAAACCAAGCTTTTCCTTTCTCTGACTACAATCTATGTAAATGGAAGCAAATCAGATTAATGATGCCAAACTTGCTGAGCATGTCATTTTGTCCATGCAATACAGTGTGAAAAAGTGGCTAAAAGCTATCTGAGCTCTGCATTTGTTGTGGATATTTTTCTCTAGCATGTAGCAAATTTAGCACTGGTTGTAATAAGAAAGGGGCACAATGGTGCGGCCAAAATTATGGAGCTATATATAAGTGTGTGTCTGGGTTGGGGGGGGGGCTTTGCTAACCAGATAAAATATTTCAGATTTCATTTAAATGATTTGGCTGATGAAGCTTCAGACTTATTTTTAATTGAGAAAGTACTTTTGCTCAACTGTCATACACCCCTCTTATAGATTAAGAATTATGGTGAAGAGGGAGTAAAATCACTATCACTTTTTTGAATTTGGACTACATGACAGCATAGCCACAGGAGCTGGACTACAGCATGCAGTGGTCATCTGACTCCATGCCCTCACACACATTATTGATAAGTAAACATAACCCCCCCATTTGTGAGATCTAACATTATCTGTTATGTCTGTAAGTAATGAAAACATGCACGAATAAAATAGAAACTATCATAACAAATGTTACTAGCTGTGATAAGTGATAAAGAAATGTATCAGAAATCACAAACAATTGCATACCTTAGGTAAAAAAGAGAAAAAAAAATCAAAATCAACAAGGCTTGCTTTACTTGAGCTGTTTTTAAACATGTCACTGCACTTAAAAGTATTTACAATTTTCTTAACAATATTTAAAAGATGATCAAATTAAATATCTTGAATGAAATTCTATAGAAGTGTAATATATTTATTTATTTATTTTATTTTATTTATTTCAGTTTGATGACCGGGGAGGTCCACTGGGCTCAAGAGCCCATTTTCAGTGGAGGCCCGGGGAGAAAAGCTCCACATTACATAATAATATCAATGATAAAACAAAAGAAAAAACAAAAGATAAAATTAAATTCGGTTCAAAGATACAGATACATGAAGATGCAACAGTCAGCAAAAACTTTAAG
>NC_056735.1:224580554-224640359 GCF_019279795.1 Protopterus annectens | reverse complement strand
ACCTTTTTGGAAAAATTTTTTGATTTTTTTGCCCAATCTAAAGTTTTTGTAACCCTCATTTACATAGGATTGCCTAGTAATGCTTAGTTACATATCTTACACGGAGCCTTGACAACCACTAAACAGAGGCCATATTGTTTTGCTCTGCAAGTCCCTCCATTGACATTTCATGTAATACATAAATCCCACAATTGTGGGCTTATAAGCTTCAGTTTTCAGTTTTAGGTAGCGCCCCCGCTTATGCCGGTGTGCGCTACAGTTAAACACATAAACCGTGAAAAAAAAAAAAAAAGTTATATAACTTTTTTGCAATATTCTTTCATGCCAATGGCCACATATTTGGCCATTGGCATGCTTACTCTAACAAATGCACCCTTTATTTGGAGCTGACATAGCTCCAAGTTAATTTTGCAGAAATGTACTCAGTTGTCAGCTGAGTACATTTCTGTAGCTAACACGTCCGTTACACGGACTGGTTTGAACCGTGGATCGCTCATATACCTCATTTGCATATCTTGGAGCTGCAAATGAGGTATTGAGCATTTCCACGCCCACTCCGTGTAAGAGACGTGTTAGCTGTCTCTTACACGGACATTTGGGCTGTTGCTGAATCAGGAGGCTTACACGGAGGCTTACACTACTCTTAAACTCCGTGTAAGCCTTCCTGAATCTGGCCCATAATGTGACAACACTGCTTAAAATTAGACAACTTACATGACAATTATATAATATTTAGAGAAATTTAGCCAGTTTAGAGTAATTAAAGGTGTAAGTTTAATACAATCAGGAACTGTAATATTAAGTGAGAGAAAGAAACAGGGTTATGCCATATTTGGCTATACAGTCTAGGGAGAGAAATTGATTGAAGTTAGGAAGTGAGTGAAGAAGGGAGAGAAAGGAAGTATAAGGTATGATTAGGTACTTGTTCAAATTTAGGGATACAGTTTATCCCAGGGATGAGCAAGAACAGAGCCAGTTTTGGCTAAGAAGTATTTCAGAATGATTTTAAAGAACTGAAAGGAGGGTACTGACCTGATGCATACAGGTAAGTGGTTCTAGACCTTAGGAACATGGTACAGGTATAGAAAATGCCCAGCAGATTTGATAGGTTTGTGGACAGAGAGAAGATCTTGGCCATTGGATCATAATAACCAAATGGGAACATAGTTGTGTAGAATGGTAAGAAGCTGTGTATATGTTATTTGATGGGGTAGTTCTAACCATTGTAGGCTTTTTAGTGCTATGCAGTGGTAGGTTCTGAAAGGTACATTTGCTGCAAATGTAGCCATTTTATTATAGCATTGTACACATTTTGCTTTTTGTGATGCCTGGGAGATTAGTAAGGATGGAGTGTTATAAAACAGTGTGGGGAGGAGGTAAGTAGCAGCAGGTATAGTTTTAGTTGTATTGGTGAGAAAGTTTTTGGCTATATAAAGCATTCCTAGTTTTTGGTGAGGTATTGTTTATGCAATTTTGCAAATGCAGTTCAAATTTAAGGTTATCATCCACTATCATCCCTTATAATTTGCAATGAGAAGTGACTTCAATGGTTGTATTATTAAGGGATTTTAAATTTTGCTTTTTCATGAGAGATGGTATTTTGGTAAAAAAAGAAGAACCTTCTTCTTCTTTCAGCTTTTCCTGGTTAGAGGTCATCACAGTGAATCACCTGTCCGCTCATGATTGGCAGTGGAGTTTTACGGTGTCGAGTTGCCAGCCAGGCACCCAACCTTCCACAGAAGGCACACACATCCACTCACGCCTAGTGCCAATTTAGAGTGTCCAATCCACTTACAGCATGTCTTTGGGATGAAACCAGAGCACCTGGAGGAAACCCACACAACCACAGGGAGGACATGCAGACTCCGTAAAGAAGACACCCCAACCGAAGATTGAACTGGAGAACCTCTTGCTGTGAGGTAGCAACGCTAACCGCTGCACCACCACGGCCACCCTAAAAAAAGAAGAATATGTATATGTATATATATATATATATATATATATATATATATATATATATATATATATACTTGAAACCCTGAAATATCAAATTTCAGAATCTCGAGCCCATAAAGAGGTAAGGCTAAAACATCAAACACCCAGAAGCGTGTTTCATTTGCACCAGTTCATGCCTTGCATCTGCCGTATTTCTCTGTAGCATGAGTAGCTTTAGATTTGCATTTAGGTTCTGTACTTATAATATACTTTGTCCCTGTTGTATCATAATATTCTATGCCCTTCTGCTTAAGCTATGTGTTACTCATTGAACTTAAATGCTTTTGTCTAATACTGAAATTATTTATATAGTTTATGTATAGTCCAGTTATGTATTTTAATTTATCTTGTGCTACACATGAAGGCTTTATAATAGTTTCCTATATTATTATATTAGTTCTCTTCCATGTGGTATCTTCTCATCATTATTGTCTTCTAAATTCACTGTAAAAGCCACGGTCATATTTAAAAATGATTCTCAGAATAAGACCACATGTCCAGAGACAAACATTCACCAGCGTAAATGTAAATATTGATTACATACTGTTGAATAAATGCCCAAACAAAGGGTTACTTTTAATTTTAAATAATGTAGGTATAACATTGTCATCATCATTTAATCTTAAGCTGTTGGAAAGAAAAGCTGTTTAACATATTTGTAGAGATCCTTCGGTCAGAGTCATGAAAGCTGATCAAAGTGCTGTTACTGTAGTTATGGACAACATTGTTTATACCCATAAGATGGAAGTTACTTTGAATAACAATGAAAAGTACAGCATCGTCCAGCCGAATGAAGTCTTGCATAGATTCCAGGATATTGATCGTATTCTTTTGGAACTTTTTAATGAACACCTTCTTTCATGTCATGATTTGGAATTCATGCAAGTAACTAATCCATGTCTGGGGAGGATGTTTGAGATTCCCAAGATACATAAAAATGTGTCTGACCCACCTCTTGCAAGAAAACAAAGGCTGAATTTATTGCTAAATTTCTTGATATTCATTTAAACCCCAGTTTCAGTCTTCCCTGTTTTACTTAAAGGACTTTTGGGATTTTTAAAACTAAGTCTTTATTTTTGTAAGTAAAAACCACACTCTTCCTAATCCTATTCCTTGCAGTTGTTTTTTACTTGTTACCCTTGACATTCTAGCCTTGCATCCTAGAATTCTACACAAAGAAGGTACTGGCTTGGTGGAAAGGTACCTCATTGTACATGTTAAGATGGAATCAGAGAAAGTTAGAACCATATGTAGACTATTACAGACTGTTTTAAACAAAAACGTTTTTATTTTAAATGAGAAAATCTATCAGAAAAAAAGGTGTTGCCATGGGAGCTAAAATGGCTTCAGCATATGCCAATGTAATGCTTAGCACTTCAGAAGCAGACACTGTTATTAAATTGGAAGGTTTCAAACAAGTCCGGCTTTATAAGCATTTTATTGTTGCCATATTTTTCCTATGGTTAGGTTTCCACTCAAATCCTGATGCTTTCTTTAATAATATCAGGGATTTGGTTTCACTATTTTAGGCATTGGTGAAGAAGTACATTTTTAGACATTACTCTGTCTATTGATGTCTTACATAACTGTTTTTGCTCCAAGATTTATCAGACACCTTCAGAAATAATTACCTGAATTTCAATAGTCAACATCCCACCTTTATGAAAAAGAATATTGTAAAAGGCCAATATGTATGCATCAGCAGACTCGTCAGTGATGATAGCATGTTTTTTAGAAAAAGTCAAATTCTTAAAGGGCTGTTTTTTTAGAAAGAAACTACCAACTAACAAGTTTCCAGTTGCAGGCATTCTTGCCACCAACCCGTGTTAAAGAATAGGTTTACTAACATCCTCATAAATCAGAACAACAGTTATCTTTTTCCACTAGCAATCTCTTTGGATTCCAACATTAGACAATGTATCATCACAAAATGGAGCATTATTAATGTTAGCCAAGAACTTTGCAGAGATTTTGGTCCTGCCCCCTCATTTTTTTAAAAAAAATTATGTTGTTTAAATCTTTATTTGAATCTGAGAAAAAAAAATGGTACAATTTGTTGATTAGCAATAATGCAGGCATGTTCTCATGTGGTCATTCTATTTGCTGTAAATACATTTTAATGAGAGATCAGCTCTTTCTGTCAGCACAGAGTTTTGCCCTAAAGTTTAAAGAAGTATTCAATTGTGCTTCCACTTGCATTGTTTACATTGCGATTTGCTTATGCTGTGGATCGTTCTACATTGGTAAGAATATTCATAAGCTTAGTGACAGAATAAAGGAATATTGCAGAGCTATCAAAATGTCTGACTTTAAAAATGCTTTAGCCAAGCATATCTCTGTTTATTCCCAGTCTTCATGTTTTAATCTTTCTGTTATTGAGAAAATGCTGTGCCTTTTGGTTACAATTATAACTTGCTTGAGGTTAAGGAACTACAGTGGCAAGTCAGGCTGCATGCTGACACGCCTACTGGACTGAATGGTAATTTAAACAGAAGATGTTTACTCAAATGGAATAGATAGGTCACGACATCCACATTGTGGGTGGAGCATTCTCTTCTGTATTTTAGGCTGTTTACTTTAGAGTTTTCACTCACTCATATTTGAATATGGAAACATTTCTGATGAAGTTTGAAAAATAAAGAATGAAAGCACTCAAATCAGGTATTCGTTTTTCTAGTTCTTTTTCCTTCCTTAGTTTGAGGTTTTTTATTTTAGTACTTCTTGGATAGTTTTATTGTACTGTATTTTCATTATCATTATCATTATTAATTCCCATTTTCAGATTTTCTACTTGGGGTTGGGGTGTTCTCTATCGATTAAATGCTACACTCTTACCTTCTTTGACAGTCATGTATGACTGTTGGAGGTCTTCTCTCACACAATCCATCCAACTCTTTGTTATAAGCCTTTGTTTCCTTTTGCCTTTTTCCTGTATGGCACAAATCTTCTTGCAATTGTAGCTACTTGGACTTCTGCTCTGGTGTCCTTCTTTCTTTGTCTGTCCCACAGTGTGATCCTACCACCTGCCTAAGAAACTTCATCTACATTACCTTTACTTCCTCAACTGCTCTTAATTTACTGCCTATTTTGTTTTTGTTAGCATAACAGTAGTACTGGATGTCTCACTGTTTTGTATATCTTACCTTTCAGCTTATTTGGCATTCTTCTGTCACATACTACCAGTGACACACTGTGTCAGTTGACTGTGGCCCCTTTGATTCTAGCGTTCATGTTTTCATTCAGACTTCCCTTCTCCTCAATCACCCCTCCCAGATACTTGAATTTGTTTACCTGTTCCACTATTTTTTCTTCTATCTTGATTTTCACCTTCCTGTGATTTCCCCCATTTGCTTCCATTACAACTGTACTCAGTTTCATACAACATGCCTTCAGTTTTGCATTTCATTTCTCTGTCCTTTGTTGATGTTCTTGTTCAGAGTTTGCCTGTAATGCCACATCATCTAAAAACAGCAACTTTGACTTGTCCCCACTGACCTAGTCACTAATGTAGTCCATCACCTGTATGAACAACATTGGGCTCAGAGATAAACCCTGATATACACTCATTCCCACGGGAACCCCTCTGTGAGTCTGAACATTGTTCATACTTGTGCCATTAGGTCTGCACTAATTCTACCAATATTTCTGGTACTACAAACCGTTGCAGGAGTGCAGCCAGCTTTCTTGGTACCTTGTCATATGCCTTCTCCAAGTCTGGGAATCCCAGTTAGACCCTTTCCTCACCATTAGCTTCTTGTTATCTGTCTGTCTCACTGCAAACATCAGGTCATTTGAGTCATTTGAGTAGACAGAATTAAAACATCTAAAAATACCCAGAGGCATAGGAAAAAACAGAAATAAAATTACGAATTAATAATATCATTACCAATAAAATATAGCACACACTGAAAACAGACAAAAATATCATACAAGTTGAAACATGAATATACTGTAAGTGGGAACATTCAGTGGCAGACACAAAACTTTGTGACAAAATAGATACTGTCACAAAACTAGTAAGACTGCAGACATACAGATATTTGTTTGGATGCTAATGAAGAAAGGAAAGGAAAGGAACATAAATCTGTGAAAGGGGAAAGACTCACAGGGAAAGGTAATAATGAGAAACAGTAGAGAGTATAAAGAAATGTGATATTAACATGTTAAGCTTTTAAAAAAATCAGAGGCTAGCTCACCAAACCTAAAAGTAGTAAACACAGTAACCTAAAGTACAGAAACCTGAATTCAAGAGCCAAAGTGTATAAAACCTACAAATAAAAATACATATAAGATACATGAATGTATTAGTAGGTTTTACCTATGAGCCTACACAGATTATTCCATTCTAACTTCAACTTGATCTCATGAGCTTATAAAGAGGTACCTCACTCATCTAGTGGCCATTTATTACCTTAGATTATCTTTACTTAACTGAAGCTAATCACATCTCTGGTCATTTTTACAATGCTGACAAACTTGTTTGTACTGTTTCTATACTTTGTTATTTATCAATCCTATTGGATAGTTTTCTGTTATCATTTTGTCTTCTAGGCCTTCAACACTGCCACTTTAAAGAGACATGGAAAAGACAAGCCTATTATCCCTGTGTTGTCCATGTTGTCCATTTGGCATCATCCTTTCAGATAAGTTGACTACAGTTACCATTGTGCTTTGTGCTCTGCTTTGTAGAGAGAGTTTTACCTATGCTAACATCATTGGACCTCCTCCAAATATTTTGCATTATTCTTAAACACACTGTGTTTTTCTTGTCAAATGCCTTTTTAAAGTTAAAATAGTTTGCACCCACATCATCATTTTATTTCATACCAATGTCATCTAGTCAAAGGATTTTTTTGAAACTTAAAAACATTTAAATGAAGAAACTTACAAAACCAATGTTTTTTACTCTATTGAGCAACTGTTCTTTAAGCATGAGACATTATAGCTGTCATAAACAGGCTATAAATCACCTTATGTAAAAGAAAATTAACTAATATACCAATCTAAGATTTAATTAAGCATTTAATCAAATTTTAACATTTTCTTGTAATGCTGAGATATCAAAGTTAATTTAATGCTAAAATAATTTGGCAATATCTTACTAAGGTAGAATTTACAATAATATTGTTCACAGCTACTAAATAACACACAGAAACACACCAAAACAGACTAAAGCAAAGCATTTAAACAACAAAGACAGGAAATCATGATATGAAGAGTGGGGGGGGGGTTGACAGATCAGATGATAGGAAGAAGAGACAGTGGAGATTCTAAAGATTGAAATGAATTTATTTCTAAGGTAAATTTTATTAACCAGATGACAGGATTGTTACATATGTCTAATTTATCATATTTGATAAACTTATAAGAATTTAGTATAATGTGCTCTGAATGGTTTTCCATTGACTAGTATACGTTGAGTCTATCCAGGATATAATATAGTTAAAATGTGCAGCAACAGAATAAGATTATACATCTGAGAAGCCGATACCACCATATTCTCATCATCTTATATGATTTGTATAAGCAATTATTGGCTTTTTAGGATACCATAAGAATAAAGTTAACATTTTTCCATTTTCCTTTAACATTTTTGCCAGGTATTAAAGCTACTGAATGTAACATACCTATCTATCTATATATATATATATATATATATATATGTATATATGTGTGTGTATGTATATATATATATATATATATATATATATATATATATATATATATATATATATATATATATATATAGGTCTATGTCAGAAGATCTAGTTTTCAGAAACTCAAAATTCATGTGGTTGAGACCATATGATCAAGTTTCCAAAACTCAGACTTCAAAAACACAGATAAAAAACACAAACATCTACCATTTTTACATTTTTGCATGAGGGCTTGCTCCCCTGCCTCTCCCACACCCCCCCGAAAGTTATATATACCAACTCTGAGATTGCACTAGAGTGGAAAAAGGATAAATTTCCTAATCCTTATTGTACCACCATCTCCATTCAAAAGCTTCAGGTATTCAAAAACTCAATCATATGGTCTTGACCATGTGAATTTCAATTTTTTTTAAAACTTGATCATCTGATAGGGACCCATATATACATATAGACCATCTGGCCAAGACCATTTGTTCAAAGTTTTGAAACTTCAGAATAAAAATAAAAAAACAGTAAAATAAAATAAAGCAACTTACCTGTATGTTTTTGCAGGGGGGCAGCCCCCCTGCACCCCCCACCCCTTGCTACTTAGATATACCAACTCTGAGATTGCACTACAGTGAGTAAAATGGCAAATCCCAAGTTTTGCACTGTACGGTGATCTCAATACAAAGTGTTCAGAGTTTCAAAACTTCAAAGATATGGTCTCAGCCATATGATCTTTAAAGTTTTGAAACTTCAATCAACTGATAAGGATACGCATATATATGTACATACACACACACACACACACACACACACACACACACACACACACACACACACACACACACACATATGTATATAATATATATTATATATATTATATATATATATGTGTGTGTGTGTGTGTGAGTGTGTGTGTGTGTTTGTGGACATAATATTGGGTAATATAATCATTTTAATAAGTACTAACCTATAATCTGAGGAAGTCAATTTTACTTTGATGAAAGTGCTTAACCTGAAAAATAAACTTGTGTCTACTAGTTCTGCTGGTGAATTTGTGGTTTTTAGTTGTTACTAACCTATAATTAATAAATTGGCTGCTAGAACAAAAATGTTTGTTAAATCTAACCACATAAAGGAATTATTCTCCTCTATTAGTAAAAAGAAGCTTACAGAAATATAAGATATTCTGGATGTTTTCAGGTCTCATTTTAATAAGATTAATCAACACAAACCAACAATGGATACTCAAGATCTAATTAAACATTGATAAAAAGTATATACTGAAAATAGACTGGCAGTGGATCAAGTAAGAATAATTGACAAGCCTGTATCAACGTCTGAACTCAACATTCAAATGAATAAATTAAGCCCAATTAGGCACCTAGAAATGAAGATATAATGCCTGAAGTATACAAAATGATGACTAAGGGTGCTTTGAGTATTTTACTAGAGGTATTTTCAATTGTTAGAGGACTAACAAAGGTACCACATCCTGGAAATATACCGTAATATTCCCAAGTTTAAGACCTGACAGGGACTTAACACAGTGTTCTTCATATAGACCAATTTCATTATTAAATGTAGATTATAAAATATTCATGGCAATCTATGCCTCTAGAATAAAACTATTTCTTCTATTGTTAAAAAGCAATGATCAGACTGGGTTTATAATGAAGAGAAACAGCTATGATAATATCAAGAGAATACTATCAATGACTGATTATACTAATAATTCAAAAAATAACTTTGGTTAGAATGGATATCAGTAATGCATTTGATTCAGTCAATTGGGAACACTTACTATTAGTATTGGAGGAATATAATTTTCAAACAATTTCTTATAATTAATCATAATTCTCTATGAAAACTCCCTTTTCATACATTAAGATAGGCCAGCATACTTCCCAATCGATCATGATTAGTGGAGGTACTAAACAGGGTTGCTACTTGTCCCCATTGCTTTTTAGCTCTAGTTATGGAACCTTTTGGAAATGGTATAAGATCGAATAAAAACATCAAAGGCATACTAATAAATAATGATTTAATCTTTAAAATACAATTATTTGCAGATAACATCCTATTAACTCTGACTGATTGCATTTCTTCTTTTATTGCAGTATTCCAAGCAATAGAAATATTACAGAAGAAATTGGCAGTCAGTGTTAATGAGAATAAGACTAAAATACTATCTGTTATATTTATTTATTTATTTATATTTGTTGACCAGGAGTGTCCGACTGGACGCAGGCCCATTTTCAGCGGAGGCCCGGGGAGAAAAGCTCCACAGTTAAAATAAACAGACAGTAGTTGCATTGGATTACATAGTGATTAACAATTTACATAGCAATTACTTACAACATATTTACAGATGAAGAACATAGTATATCAGTAGACAACTAGAATCTTTATCTGTGAAGTACATAACAGACATTAACACATGTTACAAGAAGAAGTTCCTGCTGTATAATAAGTACTGGCTTATGAGCATCTGAGCTTGCTATAATCAAGGTAGTTAGTGGAGTGGAAAGAAAGGTAGTGTTTAGATGGGGTGGGTGATATTAGAGTGGAAGTTGCAATGGCATAGCCAGCATGTTTTTAGGTGCACTTTTAGTAAAGTTTTGAAGTGGGTGCATGATGGTATGGAGGTAATTGTGGGTGGGAGGGAGTTCCACAATTTGGCTATGGTGCAAGAGAATAGTACTTCACCATTATTATAAATAATAAATAATTATTATAAATAATTATGAAATTATAATTCATCTCTTAATTATAATATTAATAAAATAGATAAGAAATTACATAAATACAATTTAAAAGATTGCAAAATCACTTACTTAGGGATAATCTTGCCTAGTAATATTAAAGATATAACAATCCTTAATTATAATAATAACTTAAATTCCATAAAACAAACTTTTAATAAATGGAATATTTTTTTCATTATAGAAGAGAGACTCTCCTTAATTAAAATGATTATCCTTCCTAAAATTATATATATAATACAATCTTTATCCCTCCCACTCCCCCAAAAATATAAAGGAGTATAAGTCTTTGTTTCTGTGAATTTTATCATTTCCTAATGAGCCTAGATTGACTTTAAACCATCATATTAGAGACTGAACATTGGGTAGTATTGGTTTTCCAGATTTAGAATTATATTCCTTATCCTCAATTGTTAAGACAATAATTCATGGTTAAATAACAATTATAATGCTGAATGGAAAGATATTCAGGGAGGTATTTGGTGTAAATCCAATAATTTAACAAAATCATATCATACTAAAATAGCTACGGATAAATTTAATTGGTTAGTAAAAGACTATTTTACAAAAAACAAAAACATACCAGTTAACTCTTATTATATTAATATGATAATGACCTCTTTTAAAAATGTTTCATTTTCAGGAACCCTGAATATAAAGCATATATTTTATTTGCATTTTTAATTGCCCACACTCAAAATAGTATTAATACATTTAATTTAACAATGACTACATTTAAAGACAAAAACCTGTTATACTGATATCAATTACTAGACAATGGGAAGTTACTAAATGTTGACCATATCATTAATAAGTTTGAGTTAAGCAAAGACATGTGACTAAAAATTCAGAATTGTAGACAATTGCTTGAACATAAGATTAATCTAATTCAACCAATAGTTAGAAATTCTTTCCCCACTTTCAATTTACTCATTATTCTAATGCACCAGAATATAATTGAAAAGGACTTCTATCTAAACTATATAAGGTACTTAAGAAATCAACAGTATGTCACAGAGAAAGCTATTGGGATTATTTTAGACTTGTTAATGATAATTCCTAAGTGAAGATGATAAACTAATACTGCAATCTTCAAAAATAACTACTTCATCACTAAGGTGGAAGATATTTTCTTGGAAGTTCTTACAAGGAACCTTTATCACACCATATAAAGTTGAATTGATGTTAAATAAAGGCATAGGATGCTGGAGATGTAAATTAAATGTTAAAGCTGACTGGCAGCATCTGTTTTACAAATGTATAAAATTTAAAACATGTTGGGATAATATGAATTCTCTGTTACAGTCTGTTTTTAATGATAAATTTATGCTGACCAAATCTCATATTTTATTTAATACGCCTATTCCCACTTGTGTCATGTAAATAAAATATCCTGTTTTATGGAGTATCTCAGCATTAGCAAGAAAAGTCATCACCAAGAAGAGAAATAATCAGACTACTACTATTATGAAGGCATTTCTACACTTGGTAACTGAAGTTTGTCATCTTGAACTTATCATGAGCAAGACAAGAAAATCTAGAATCACCTCTTCATAAAATATATGGTTGAAATTCAAAGAACTGCTGGATAAACAGACTTTTATAATTAACTAATAGCTACTCATCACGTTTCTTTTTCAGTTTAAAAAGCTTTGTTTTATGGTAGACACCATTGTAAATAGTTATTTTAGTTGTTGTTTATCATTGTTCTTATAGAGATGCATATTTATTTTATAATATTTGTATTATCATATATTAATGTTTTATTGTTAAAATGTTCAATTAAAACAATTGAAAAAATAGTAAAAAAATCATTCCATTTTTTAATAAGAAGTTACACTTCTTCAATTAATTTTTCAAAATTATTACTAATAAGCTTACTCAGATCTTGATAGATTTTTATTCCTAAACATTTTAGTTCTTTTCCTTCCCAATTAGATTTTTATTTATCTATATTTACTATTCATTAATTGACTAAACACTAATATTTCAGTTTTAATATTATTAAATTTCAGAAGTGATACTTCTTGAAACTTTTCAATTTCCTCATCTATTTTTTGATTAAACAATTTTTAAATATCCGAATGTTAGGAAAATGTCTGCAAAAAGCTGTATTTTAGATTGACAATCCTTGTTAATTGAGAATCCATTGATTTTTTTTTCATTACTTCTTATAGCATTAGCTAAGGATGTGATGACTAATGCAACTAGTTGCAGGGACAAAAGACACCCTTGCTTTGAGTCTTTGTTCAAAGTGAATCCTTGAGAAGTAATATCTAATTTTAACATATGCTTTGGAGTCTCTGCACAGTTCTTGCTAAATATTTCAATAAATTGTTCTGGAAATGCAGATGTTTTTAAAGTTTTGCAATACAAGATTTCCAATCTACAGAACCAAATTATGTCTCCAATTTCTTGTTTATTTCTTTTGTTAAATCTAAAATAGTTGCTACCTTTTTATATTATCATACATTAGTCTATTGACAATAAATCCTGTTTGATCTTTATTAATTAATTTATTTATTATAACTCTTAATCTTATGGTGAAGATGGGAGTAAATAGTTAGTCTACATTTAATATACGAAGAAACTAACTTATTATACTTTCCTCATTTAAGTATAAGTGAGATTACAGAAAATTTACATGAGGGAGGAATTTTTTGTCACTCTGAAATATCCTGAAAATGTCACTCAGTAATCCTAAAATATTTAAAGGAAGCAGACTGTATAATTCTACACTTAAAACATCTAAGCAGACTGTATAATTCTACACTTAAACCATCTGACTCTGGAGCTTTACCTTTTTTCATCCTTTTAAAAGTTTAACTTATATTTGGCTTATTCAACAAAGATATGTGTTGGTCATTAAGTTTATTATTAACATTTTTAATACATGTTAACTCTGTAATCATCTAGATTATTACCTTTATCTTTATTAAGATCTTCACAGAATTTGTTTTGAAAATATTAAGCATTTCCTCTATGTCTGAAGTAAGCTTATTAGTGTAAGGATTTTATATATTATCGATTTTTTCCTTTTTGCTTAACATCTTACTTCTATTAGATAATATATACCGATTTTTTGAAGTCATCGTATAACTGCAATTTTATTTTTACTAAAGCTATCTCTACTTTATCTGTTAAAACTGTTTGATATTTTGTCATTATTTTAATGAATTCAGTATTATCTAATTTCTTTGTTTGTTGTTTAAACCCCACTTTGTGTATTTCATCTTGTATTTCTAACAGTGCTTTATCCCACTCATTCATTTTATTATTATTCTATTTTCCAATTCTAACTTTGATATGCATTTTTAAGGAGTCCGATAATGTGACATTACTAACCTGACCATTATCATTCAAAGAAAAAAAAATACTCAATTGTTCCTTAAGTAATTATTATTTTTTTATTTCATCATTTATACTGAGATTCTATAAGTAACCTGAAAGTTCCTTATATCCATTAATATATTAATTCTTAGTGCATTGTGATCAGATAAAGGGCAAGACATAATTTTTAAATAATTTACTTTATTAAGTAAATCTGTAGAGGCATAAATCCTATAAATTCTAGTTTGCATGTCATGTGCATAAGAACAATGAGTGAAGAACTATGATGTATTTTCTGCTTTTACTATTAAATGAACTACATTATTATTACTAATCCATCTGTTTACTGCTTTAACTGGTGCCAAAAGTTTAGCTTTCTTCTGTTCACTTGTATCTTTTATACTAGATATGCAGTTAAAAGTCCCTGCTAAATTAAATTACCCTTCCAATGACTTTGTAGTACATTTAAATGATCTTTAGCTACTCTTGCACCTTTTCCAGGGATCCAGTAAAAATTAGCTAGTGTATAGAATTTGCCATAATATTTAATTATTACAAATTTATACATTCCTTTGGGAACATTACTGGATTCCATTAGGTATTACATTACATTTTCTCCAATGTTTCATTAATGATTCACTTCGGTTGCCATTATTTAATCCATTTACATTAATAGATAATAGATTAAAACTATGTATACTGTGTATTTAAAAAGTTTATTTTAAAAAAAATCATATGACACATTTATTAACCATATTCATTTCATTATATATAAGACTCTAATGCATTCCTCCACCACTGTCTTAACATTCCACATGTTTTGAATTCTTCCTTTCTAAAAAAATAAATTATTAAAACTTGTAAGTAACAAAAACAAGTCTACAACTTTAACTGTATATATTACTAATAAAACACAATCTACCATGGATACCAAACTTCCTAGTTTGCCTATCAAACGGGCAAGCTACTATACTATCTATCTATCTATCTATCTATCTATCTATCTATCTATCTATCTATCTATCTATCTATCTATCTACCAATACCTAAAATTCATCAAAAAAATAGTCAAAAGCACCCATGGCTTTAAAATAATTAATATAATATTATATATAAGTTAAAAATAATAAGAAACGGTTAATTTAGTTAATATAGTTTGCCATTTAAAACTATTCCCCTTTAACTACATTAAAAGTTTAATAATCCTCTTATTTTAATCACAAATATTAAATAATCCAACAAATAGTATACTATATACCTAGTTATGTAATCCTAGTATAAATTAGCCATTACATATTATTAAATTGTTCACTCATTTAGCATTGTTATAACTAAATCTCTAAATAAATAAATACATAAATAAATAAATAGAACATAGTAGGACCTGAAGAGATAAATATATCTGTAAACATACAGATGACAGGTAATCTTATTATACTAAACTATTATACAAAAAGAAAATCAATGCACATGTATATTTATCATGCTAAAATATTTATACATATTTTTTAAATCTAACAAAAGCTCTGCATTAATTTTAAAAGTACAGGTGTCTGTATCTTATAATTGTGTAACACACAATATGATAAATGTTTAAAATTTTAAATTCCTTTACCTTATTAAACTAATTTATAAAAAATGTGTGTATTACTGAGTTCAAAGAGAATGGCTTGCTATTTTATGGAGTCAAAAATTGCAGTTTATATTATATTCAAAAGTTACAATGTGCTTAATCCAAATCCCTTTCTCCCTTTCCATGTTCAAAGATATTGAAAAATCTAATTTAGTTTCTATCACAATGAATGCACTGATTAAACAATATAACACTCAAATTTGAACTCTGACTTATGAAATGAGTTATTTCAGATAGTCTTGGTAAATCTGGTGACATATAATATGCATAAAGCTTCAATGTTCACATGACCAAGCTTCAAATTTCAGATTTCAGGATATTTTCAAAAATGTTTTTATGATTTTTCTATGTAAAATCATATATAAGATCTTGTGCATTCATATTTCTGCTATATGCAGGTATATGTAATAATATCTTTCTTATAATATATTTTCTGTCTTATTTGCCCACTACCATTCTAACTTATTCTATATAACTTGCATTTCTAAAATCTCCTATCAAAGACCTTTCTAATCATCATTATTAGTGATTACAGTATGTGTATATATTGCTCTTTTATTAATCTTACATAGTAGGTAATTCAGTCCTTGTGCATTTGCATATTATTCATAAGAAGTTTACTCTTCTTATTAATTCTAGTATTACAAGCAATCTTGACTGTATATAAAATAATTCCTGCTTGTTTAAACTGAATGTGTGTTTTAGCCATTGTGAAGTGCTGTTCTGATTTAAGCTTCACATCCTGATCTTAGAATTTGATATAGCATGTGAAAATGACACCTCACAGCACACAGCAGCTGCTAGTTTCCTCTGTAAGTTTGTCATTTTTCTCAATTCTTTGAAACTGTTCTAATCAGTAAAAAAATACAAATTTACTTCTTTCCATTAATATGTACAATTAGAGTTAATAACACTACAGCATAAACTATTAACATTCAGCAAAATGTATGCAAATTATATGTCAGCAACAGCTGAATATAAAACTACTATAGCTTTTGTTTCACCAATTCCTCATTTCAAAGTAAATATTTTTTAGAAACATTTATTTAGATTTCTCACATATATACTTGAAAAAAGAGAAAGAAAAAGAAAGATCCTTCCTGTTTTCATAGACATCAGTGATGAACTTTGACCTAGATTTTCTTCAAAACAGCTAAAGGAGTGGGCAGGAATAAATATAAGTTCTGATACACGTTTATTTGTCGGTTTCACATATGTCATAGATACCTATTTAGGGGGTTTGTTACATCATGCAAAACTGAAAGATAGAGGGATGTATATTTATGCTTATTCACAACTTTTAAAATTGTATTATGAGGTATTATGAGGTTATGTGGCAATGTTTTTAAGTATCACTGTCTATCACTTCTACTACATATCTCTAAGTGTATTTTGGTTAAAGATCTCGTTAGATGAACACAAGTGGTCAAAATTTCATCCTGATCAAAAATAAACAAACACCTGTCATAAGCATTTTTTTTTGCTGGAGGCAAGCCCCCCATACCCACATATGTGGATAAGCCCTTCAAACCTCCCTTACTTACATATATCAACTTGATGGTTACACAACTGCAGAGAAAAGGTAAATCTAAAAAATAAAATAAATAAAAAACAGTTAACTCCTGACATTGCTGTAACAGAAACAGTTCTTCCAATAATTTCTTATGAGAAAAAGAAGTCAAGTGTTGCCTCTCTTTCTGAATTGCTACTGTAATGTGTTATGCTATTCAGATATAGTGATTGTATTCCAGATACTACATGGGTAACATAATGAGGTATAGTTACATTCTGCAATGAATAGGGGCCTGTGTGCAACAATTTCAGTGGCTGATAATTGCACATATGAATGTGAGAGTCTACAGCAATGGGCAGGGACCATGAGATCTGCACAGCATCAATTATGTTACAATAAACAGGTGCATAATGGGGAATGGGAATTGGCCAGAAGTATGGTCATACTGCAGCATACCATATGTATACCAACTGACATATTTTCCAAAGGTGTATATGCACTAGCAAATGTTGACTGCACAGAAGAATGCTTAAATTATAAGTAAAAGCATGGCGTAAAGTTCAAAGAAATCACAGTGCCATTGTAGTCAGCCCTTAATCATGTACAATGCTCCCTTATGCATGTATCTAACAAGGCACTTACGCCAACTGGATTAGCCCCAGAGATTTCTCACTAAATAAAATGCAAACTCTAAGACACATGTCTTATGCAGACCACCTAAAGGCCCTAGCCCTTTACTCTGTCTCATATTGTTTATTTAGAGGTGACTTATGCCTGACCTACAAGGCATTCTCTGATACAGCCCTGATGAAGATGTTACATATATACACCTGAAAAATTATACAAGGTTACTCATTCCATGGACCTAAATCTTATTTGTGACTCTAACAGAACTGCTGGAGAGACAGATTTATATCCGAAAGGCTACCTTGTCTATGTAATAAACTTCCCATCTTCATAAAAGAAAGCTCGTGCCTCATTCTCTTCAAAAGGAATTTGGATAAATGGATGGGAAGCCACAAATTCACTTCCAGGGTACTGCCCATGTCCCTTATGGACAGACCCAGTCTGTAAAATGACTTGAGGCTCCAACAACAAAAGATCCACCACCCTGATACTACTTCATTCCATATCTGGGAATTAAGATATAATATAGTTATATCCTGTATATTATTGGGTTGGCTTGTAAAGTCTTTTGTGCAGTTTAGCCTAGTAATTACCTATGGACCTATGAACTTGCTTTAGGATCTCTGCACATATGGTATGTGCCTCCTGTACAAAGCTTCATCTGACAAACACTACAGTGACAAGATTTGTCAGGGAGTGATATAGGATGTGAATGCTGTGGGTGACCATGATACAGCCCTGCATAACCTTCAGCAGAGAGTTTCTGATATGATATTTCATGCAAAAGCAAAACAAAGGCAATTACAGCAGACAGGTCCACTATCCAGGGTGAACCACCCACACTGAATCATCTCACTGAGACTGAAGAATTTTTGGCATAATTTACCAGCTGGGGGTTGGGAAGGACCCTTATACCTGGGTGTGGTTTACTGTAGCAACTAAGCTGATTCCAAGCATCCATGTGTCTGTTGGGGGTGCATCCATTTGGTATGTCAATACAGTATAAAATACTCCAGTATATTTAAAGTGAGGGATCAACAAAATCTTTCCATCTACCTGTAGTTCTGGAACTACAGCAACTTGCATGATAAGGTAGGTATGTCAAGGCAACCATACCTGTACGTACCTGTATTTTAATTTCTAGTACTTTGTATTCCTAGGTTATATGGAGGCAAATGCTTGGCAAGACAATGGCTCCATGTCCGTTACTGTTTTCAAATGTTCATTGGTGTAAGGACCAACACAAGTCGCCACAGGTCTGTTGACAGCAAGGCACTTAAAGATGACAATAATGGTGACTTGCAAGTGGCATATTCTGATGACTTACTGGGACTGTCTGCAACAGTACAGGGGGAGGGCTCACTTACATCCATTATAACAGAGTTTTTTGTAGATGTACAATGTTGAGTACATGGCCTTATCAGAGCATGATGGACAGCATTTACCCGCTATTCCCTCTCAACATCCATTTGTGCTCTCAGTATACATAGCATTTGAACTCCACACTCCTCTGAGGTGTATATACCCTCCATTTGGATTACAGACTGTGGGATAGGAACCTCCATGGTTCCAGGACTATTCCTGATATGCCTGTAACACCTGTAATTAAAATGAAGAGAGTGTGAAGTTCCCAACTGGCTACTACCCACACCACAGTGGAGATGATTAGCTTGCTTCATGATCCTGGGTCAATGTACATAAAATGCACAGCAATGTAGTATAAAGAGACACATAGCAGAAAACACTGCTGTGGTCACTGGTGAAAAATATTGCCTTAATTGGTGCTTCTCTGTGGCACATTGTGACTGCACTCAGATCTGTCTCCAGATGTCATTTCTTTGGTGCCCATGATAATGTCAGGATAAGGAATGACCAAGCACATACCATAGGTATTACTGAGGACACCACATCATGAGGGGCACCTAGCTTGCCCTGCCCTATAATTGTATTGGGCCATTTCATGGTCAGTGGGAATACTCCAGCACAATACCTGAGCACCTCATTAGGCTGCACACACACATTGATTTGTTTCTAGACCTTCCCCATTGACTGTGGTCCCTGCTCATGGTTAACCACCATGTTGAGAAACATAATGATTATCAGGATAAGCACACATTGGGATCTGTTAGGGTGGATTCTCATAGTGCTGTAGTTCTACCTCCTTCCTTAAAATGCCAAGCCAGCCCTTTGGATGATGTAATCTTGTCATGACAGCTTGACACAGTCAACAGACAATGTAATCTCTAAATCTCATCTCCTTTCCAAGGTACATGGTTACAGCAGTCAACTCCCATAACCTACTCCATCTCATCATTTTGCAGTTTTCTGTCACTATGTCACCCATCTACCTGTGCAAATGATGATATATCTGTGCAGGTTTGGTTATGTCTGATACACAGTGTGCCTAGCCCATGTACTGCCCTCTATAACTTGGATGTAATAGCACATGCAACAATTTATTCTGTGATGTCTGTGACATAGCCCATAGTTCTGATCCAGACACACCTCTGTGCCAGTGTTGCATCAAGCTGTGGCAATCTCTGTCTCAGCTGTATTACTGATGCTACTGTATGTTTTTCACCTGTCTCTACCCAGCCCTTTAACTGAGGGAATGACCCATATGGAAGGTCTTTCCAATATGTTAATCTAATACTCCAGCTATGCAATCCCATGTTGTTCAGCAATACAAATGCAACAAAAATCTTGCTACAAATTTCAGGACTGTATTATTCTAATGCCCCCTTCAACATATCTAGACAATGGAAGTGCCCCTTGAGTAGGCTGGACACCAGCTTTTTTATATTATATGTTTTTGCATATGCTGCTTTATAGGCCATTTGCTATATGGTTTAGGGGTAGCAGACTGGAGTCTTCAACCTGGGCTATACAACATACCTAGTATCACCTACAGCAGACAACAATAGGTATTATTTGCATCCTGGCATAATGTTTGCAAGGTGCTCATGTGTATAGACCACTGTATCCAACCTATGCGATTATGTAAAAGCTGGAAGACCCTATGGGAAATCCCCTCACAGGAGCCGTGGTATTACCTCAGGTATCTCTACTTTTCTTCTAGCAGCTCATTATAACTCTAGTAAGTACACTGTACTCAATGCATCTACTGTGTGAAGCTTCTCACCATTTCTGGTTTTCACTTTTAGATCATATTTCTGGAGATTACATCATCTACAATCTCAGAGCTGACTTGTACAAGGACTTTTTTATATGCTTTGCAAAGAGTTGTAGTCTATTTCTAGCAGAACTTCACAACCAGACATTGCTGAAGATAATTCCTTATTGATCTCAGCATACATTTGTATAGATCTGTAAATGATCTTCAATTTATCCAACTGGTCTGTTCTTCTGTTGTACAACTATTATGGCTGACCTCTTCTTATTACATCATAACTGGCTTAGTAGTTGGTGAACTTACAATGATTTTCTTAACTACTTTAAAATTCTTATCTTATTCAAGTTTCAAATTCTATGGTAAATCTAGCTGTAACATCTTTCTTAGAAGTATAGCTATCTCAGACTCATTACAAAAAAGTTTTGCAAGATTCAGTATTTTTTCTACAAACATTTGTTAATGCTTCTTGTCTCCTACCTCTCACATCTACACAACTACCCACATTTTTAGTATCAGGTTTTACAGTCTTGGACATTAGAATATGACCCATGTAGTTCAGATGCCTCATAGTGATTTTGCAATTTCTCTGATAGTAATATAAAAGTATACTGCTTTAATTTGCCAATTTTATCAATTTATTGCCATGTTTTCTATCTTTGTCATAATAAATTATCATTTACATTTGCAACATCTTTCAAGCCTTCAGTTGCTTCAGCACTCACTTTCTGAAACACCCCTGGTGCTGATGAAATGCCAATAGAAATTTAAGGAATCTATACCTTCACAATGGTGCCTTTAAATCTATAAAATTTGCAGCCTTCTTACACCAGCTTTATCTGGCAGATGTGTTGGTTTACATATGCATTTAGCTTTCTTGATTCCACTTATTATTCCATTGTAAGTGATGGGTAATGCTATTTCTGAATGCCATTCAGATAATGTGGATCAATATAAATATGATTCCTGTTTTTTTCTGTAACAGTGCCTACACTACACAAGTTCCCATGGTTCTAATTGCTTTTTAATGACACCCATGCATTCTGTTCTGTTTAATTATTGTTCAACTTTATTTCTGAGTATTAGTGGTACTTTTCTGGAAGCAAGCATCACTGGGACTGCCTCTTGTTTTATTAGTATGTAAGATTCTCCTAGATTCCAAAACCTGTAAACAAATCAGAAAAGTCAAGTAGCATATCTTTGCTGGGGTTCTAGACAGCATGTAAGCTGTTTGCTTGACAATGTAAATGCTTTTAAATGCATGCAGTCTTTGGTTTTATACTGTTTTTACCATTTTGAACTTCTCACAAACCACATGGCCCACAACATTAGGAGAATTAACTTATTTAATGCAACTATTTGAAAAAATAGAACTTTTTTGTTGTACTGATTCATCAGTTTGTGACTTAATGGTTCCACCTACTGGCCAGTACAGTTTAACATTGTGCGCCCAGCTCTCGTTTCAGTGCAGAACAAAGTGAAAGCTTTAAAAGTATTTTTGAGAAGGTATTACACATGTATATATATTCAATTTAAATTCCAAATTTTTTAAATTAATTTTAATATTTGCTTCCCAAAGTCACACAAACAGTTTTACTACTATATATATATATATATATATATATATATATATATATATATTGATTGCAGGTTTATGTGTATTCACTGAACTTTAATTTAAGTGAAGCCTGTATCATTAAATAAAAATAAATAGAAATGAACTAAATGAGCAGAGTGGAAACATGCAAAAATAAGAGCTGACTTGCATCCCCTCTAAGTTATATATATCATCTCTCAAATCACATAATACTGGAGAAAAGGGAAAATTCTCTTCTCTTTGGTATTCAGCAGTCACAGAGAACTACCACTGTTACATCTGCAGAATTCAGCATGCATTTTATTTGATCAGCTTTAGTCAAATCAAATGCATTCAAAACCAAATATTTTGACCAAGTAGCAGGAACCTATTGATTTCACATTGTCAAGCTTTTTTATTTCTAAAGTATGAGAAAATAATTAATTTCAACTTTTTTTACATTTCTGTTTAACAACATGTAAATTCTTTTGAGAATACTTAGTTTCACTTTTTCAGATTTTTGAGTATTTTTGAAATACCTTTATTGAATTACACTTAAGACCTAGGCACACATACATTTATAAAAAAGAAAACACACCATATTAATGTGTTCCTTATTACATACATTATACAACAAATAATTTTTTTGCATAACCATCATCAGTACAACATTATGTCTAATGCTCAACTCCTGCTTTTCCTCAGATCTCTCCCCTCCTCTAAAATATTATTCTGCATGCATTGTTCTCATAATTTCCATTTTTCAGCATAATTTATAGGTTCATAGGTAGGTTTTACAGTCTTGGACATTAGAATATGATCCATGTACTTCAGATGCCTCACACTGATTTTGCAATTTCTCTGATAGTAATAAAAAGGTATACTGCTTTAATTTACCAATTTTATCAATTTATTGCCATGTTTTCTATCTTTGTCATAATAAATTATCATTTACATTTGCAACATATTTCAAGCCTTCAGTTGCTTCAGCAATCACTTTCTGAAACACCCCTGGTGCTGATCAAATGCCAATAGAAATTTAAGGAATCTATACCTTCACAATGGTGCCTTTAAATCTATAAAATGTGCAGCCTTCTTACACCAGCTTTATCTGGCAGATGTGTTGGTTTACATATGCATTTAGCTTTCTTGATTCCACTTATTATTCCATTGTAAGTGATGGGTAATGCTATTTCTGAATCCCATTCAGATAATGTGGATCAATATAAATATGATTCCTGTTTTTTTGGTAACAGTGCCTACACTACACAAGTTCCCATGGCTCTAATTTGCTTTTTAATGACACCCATGCATTCTGTTCTGTTTAATTATTGTTCAACTTTATTTCTGAGTATTAGTGGTACTTTTCTGGAAGCAAGCATCACTGGGACTGCCTCTTGTTTTATTAGTATGTAACATTCTCCTAGATTCAAAAACCTGTAAGCAAATCAGAAAAGTCAAGTAGCATATCTTTGCTGGGGTTCTAGACAGCATGTAAGCTGTTTTCTTGACAATGTAAATGATTTTAAATGCATGCAGTCTTTGGTTTTATACTGTTTTTACCATTTTGAACTTCTCACAAACCACATGGCCCACAACATTAGGAGAATTAACTTATTTAATGCAACTATTTGAAAAAAATAGAACTTTTTTGTTGTACTGATTCATCAGTTTGTGACTTAATGGCTCCACCTACTGGCCAGTACAGTTTAACATTGTGCGCCCAGCTCTCGTTTCAGTGCAGAACAAAGTGAAAGCTTTAAAAGTATTTTTGAGAAGGTATTACACATGTATATATATTCAATTTAAATTCCACATTCGTTTAATTAATTTTAATATTTGTTTCCCAAAGTCACACAGTTTTACTACTATATATATATATATATATATATATATATATATATATATATAGATAGATATTGATTGCAGGTTGATGTGTATTCACTGAACTTTAATTTATCTGAAGCCTGTATTATTAAATAAAAACAAATACAAATGAACTAAATGAGCAGAGTGGAAACTTACAAAAATAAGAACTAACTTGCATCCCCTCTAAGTTATATATATCATCTCTTAAATCACATAATACTGGAGAAAAGGGAAAATTCTCTTCTCTTTGGTATTCAGCAGTCACAGAGAACTACCACTGTTACATCTGCAGAATTCAACATGCATTTTATTTGATCAGCTTTAGTCAAATCAAATGCATTCAAAACCAAGTATTTTGACCAAGTAGCAGGAACCTATTGATTTCACATTGTCAAGCTTTTTCATTTCTAAAGTATGAGAAAATAATTAATTTCAACTTTTTTTACATTTCTGTTTAACAACATGTAAAGTCTTTCGAGAATACTTAGTTTCACTTTTTCAGATTTTTGAGAATTTTTGAAACACCTTTATTGAATTATCACTTAAGACCTAGGCACACATACATTTATAAAAAAGAAAACACACCATATGAATGTGTTCCTTATTACATACATTATACAACAATTTTTTTTTTGCATAACCATCATCAGTACAACATTATGTATAATGCTCAACTCCTGCTTTTCCTCAAATCTCTCCCCTCCTTTAAAATATTATTCTGCATGCATTGTTCCGGTAATTTCCATTTTACAGCATAATTTATAGGTTCATAGGTAGGTTTTACAGTCTTGGACATTAGAATATGATCCATGTATTTCAGATGCCTCACACTGATTTTGCAATTTCTCTGATAGCAATATAAAAGTATACTGCTTTCATTTACCAATGTTATCAATATATTGCCATGTTTTCTATCTTTGTCATAATAAATTATCATTTACATTTTCAACATCTTTCAAGCCTTCAGTTGCTTCAGCAATCACTTTCTGAAACACCCCTGGTGCTGATGAAATGCCAATAAAAATTTAAGGAATCTATACCTTCACAATGGTGCCTTTAAATCTATAAAATTTGCAGCCTTCTTACACCAGCTTTACCTGGCAGATGTGTTGGTTTACATATGCATTTAGCTTTCTTGATTCCATTTATTATTCCATTGTAAGTGATGGGTAATGCTATTTCTGAATCCCATTCAGATAATGTGAATCAATATAAATATGATTCCTGTTTTTTTCTGTAACAGTGCCTACACTACACAAGTTCCCATGGCTCTAATTGCTTTTTAATGACATCCATGCATTCTGTTCTGTTTAATTATTGTTCAACTTTATTTCTGAGTATTAGTGGCACTTTTCTGGAAGCAAGCATCACTGGGACTGCCTCTTGTTTTATTAGTATGTAACATTCTCCTAGATTCCAAAACCTGTAAACAAATCAGAAAAGTCAAGTAGTATATCTTTGCTGGGGTTCTAGACAGCATGTAAGCTGTTTTCTTGACAATGTAAATGATTTTAAATGCATGCAGTCTTTGGTTTTATACTGTTTTTACCATTTTGAACTTCTCACAAACCACATGGCCCACAGCATTAGGAGAATTAACTTATTTAATGCAACTATTTGAAAAAAAATATAACTTTTTTGTTGTACTGATTCATCAGTTTGTGACTTAATGGTTCCACCTACTGGCCAGTACAGTTTAACATTGTGCGCCCAGCTCTCGTTTCAGTGCAGAACAAAGTGAAAGCTTTAAAAGTATTTTTGAGAAGGTATTACACATGTATATATATTCAATTTAAATTCCACATTCTTTTAACTAATTTTAATATTTGTTTCCCAAAGTCACACAGTTTTACTACTATATATATATATATATATATATATATATATATATATATATATATTGATTGATTGATTGAAGGTTTATGTGTATTCACTGAACTTTAATTTATCTGAAGCCTGTATCATTAAATAAAAATAAAGAGAAATGAACTAAATGAGCAGAGTGAAAACATGCAAAAATAAGAGCTGACTTGCATCCCCTCTAAGTTATATATATCATCTCTCAAATCACATAATACTGGAGAAAAGGGAACATTCTCTTCTCTTTGGTATTCAGCAGTCACAGAGAACTACCACTGTTACATCTGCAGAATTCAACATGCATTTTATTTGATCAGCTTTAGCCAAATCAAATGCATTCAAAACCAAGTATTTTGACCAAGTAGCAGGAACCTATTGATTTCACATTGTCAAGCTTTTTCATTTCTAAAGTATGAGAAAATAATTAATTTCAACTTTTTTTACATTTCTTTTTTTACATTTCTGTTTAACAACATGTAAATTATTTTGAGAATACTTAGTTTCACTTTTTCAGATTTTTGAGAAATTTTGAAACACCTTTATTGAATTATCACTTAAGACCTAGGCACACATACATTTATAAAAAAGAAAACACACCATATTAATGTGTTCGTTATTACATACATTATACAACAAATATTTTTTTTTGCATAACCATCATCAGTACAAAATTATGTGTAATGCTCAACTCCTGCTTTTCCTCAAATCTCTCCCCACCTCTAAAATATTATTCTGCATGCATTGTTCCCATAATTTCCATTTTTCAGCATAATTTATAGGTTCATAGGTAGGTACTGGGCTATTGGCTCTAGGGCATATATAACCCTAGTCAAAAAAGTACCCTGGTTTTCACCACCCAAGAAAATTATTTTCCTGTGCCACTGTTGAGA
The DNA here is from genome assembly GCF_019279795.1 of Protopterus annectens. NCBI lineage: Eukaryota > Metazoa > Chordata > Ceratodontiformes > Protopteridae > Protopterus > Protopterus annectens. Next base: position 224,613,529 of record NC_056735.1, on the reverse strand, counting down.
TGAGCCACAGAAGTGATCCTCGGGGTGAATTTCTTATCTCCCATCCAATCTTCAAGATTGTTCTTGAAGAGGGATAGGACAGGAATCTATCCCTCCAGCATGTTCTGTTTATTGTGGTGACAAGGTTTAGGTCCCTAGAGCATGTAGCTCAGAGGGATTGGGATTTCTTTAAGTGGAGAATGTCCAACAGATCTGGGTTTAACATAGCTTTGTATGTTAGGCAGAGATCACATCTGAGTGGGTGGTATGTGATGGAGTAAAGCTGGAGTGTTTTGAGATGGTCTATGCAGGGCATCTGTTTGAGGCCAGTAATCTGCTTTGTGAGGTATTTCTGTGGCGTTTCTAGTTGTTGTAGATGTTTTCTGAGGTGCATACCAAAAGGGGCATTGTACTCTATAATGGGTCTAATGAGTGACGAGTAGAGGGGAACAATGACCTCTTTTTTCCTGGATGAGAAACTTTTGTGATGAGGTGTGCCATGTAGAAGGATTTCCTGACTACCACTGTGGTGATGTGATTATTAAAGGAGAGACTACTGTCCACCTGTGTCCCAAGGTCTCTTATCACACTTTCAGTGTTAAGTAGACTACTGCCTATCTGGTAGTTCATGGGTACAGAGTTTTTAGCAAAACGGTTGACAATGCACTTTTTGGCATTAAGCTTGAGGCCTTGGCTTTGACACCAGGCATCTGTCTCAGTGAGGCCCTTTTATAGTATGCCCATATCATTAGGAGTTCGATTATGGCTCCTAGTTTGCAGTCATCTGCGCACTTCATTAGCCAAAGACCTTCTATGTTAGCCTGTACTTCTGAGACGTAGATACCAAACAGGAGAGGACCCAGGACTGAACCCTGTGGTACTCCACTTGTCACTGGTCTGACGTTGGATTTGGAGTCTGCTACTTTCACAGTATGGGCTCTGTCAGTGAGCCATTTGGCAACCCATCTTGTGACATAGGGATTTATACCTAGTTTAGTGACTTTATCTATAATTCCAGAGTGGAGGATGGTGTTGAAAGCCTTGGCGTGATTTAGATAGGCTGTGTGAACCACTTTACCCTCATCTACGGCTTTGGTGACCACTTCAAAGAAGTCTATCAGGTTTAGGAGACATGATCTGCCTTTTACAAACCCAAACTGGGTGGGGTCCAGACTTTGAAGATTACCAATGTCATTGTTTACAAGTTACATTATGATACATTCCATAGCCTTGCAGACCAGGCTCATCAGGCTAATGGGGCGGTAGTTCTTGGGGTCTATGGTGGCTCCCCCTTTGTGGAGTGGGATAACTGTCACCGTACACCATTCAGTGGGTACAAAGCATGAGATGAGGCTGTGATTAAACATGGTACTTAGGTGGGGTGCCAGTTCATTCTGTAGTTCATGTAGAACACAGCCTGGGATATTGTCAGGTCCCATGGATGCTGTGTTCTTCGCCTTGGAGAGTATGTTTTTTACCTGTGTAGCCGTGATTACAGGAACTTTGCATTCTTCCAGTATAGAGATGCGCCCTTTAGGGGGTGAGAGGGGGGTAAAGTTAGCACTGAACCTATTTGCCAGGATGTTGGCAATATCAGCTGGTTCTGAATATTTAGTGCTTTTGTGCTGTAACTCAGAGCAGATCTGAGTGTTGCCATTGAAATTCTTGACATTGCTATAGAATGCTTTGTGGTTGTCTTTAGAATCAGTGGTGATTTTGTTTTCATAGCTAACTTTGGAGAATTTTATGAGGGATCTCAGCTTTTTACTGAGGCTGACAAGGGAGTTCTTCCAATCATGGGATTTTACTCTTTTTTTGCAACAGTTTCTTTCTTCTGTTGTAGAGTTTGTTTATGGCAGGGGACCACCAGATTGGCTTCCTTTTTTGAAGGATAGCATCTTGGTTCTGTTAGGGATTGCACAATCCATGCACTCGTGTAAGTGCCTATAAAGTGCATTTGTGTAGGATTCAGCAGTCATACCTCTATTGTCCTTCTGCATGGGTGTCATGAAGTTTCCACTTCTGTCTTAAGAAACGTGAAGTTGGCTTTGGAGAAATGTTTTACAGTGGTTTCCCTAATGGGGGTGGGGTGGGATGTGGATGTCTAGGGTGATTAGCTTGTGGTCAGATCTGACCAACGAGGAATTAACCTCTGGTGTGGAACACTGGTTGCCCATGTTGGTAATGACCAGGTCTAGGATATTTCTGCCCCTTGTGGATGTGTCGATAATTTGATCCAAGGTGTTGGAATTTATGAATTCCAGAAAACGTTGAGCAAATGAGTTAGTACATGAGTAGTTTTTCCAGTTAATGGTGGGGTAGTTGAAATCATCTATTATTAGGGTGTTAGGTTGTACCCTAATATTTTCCAGTGTGTCAGGAAATGAGGAGTGGGAATCCTGGGGCATGATGGGGGATCTGTAACAAGCTAGAATTTGGACTGCGGTCTTGCCCAGAGTTAGTTGCACTTGGATAATCTCGGATGCATTATGCTGATCAACTAGCCTGGAGGTGTGGATATCCTTAATGAATATGGGCACGCCTCCACCTTTAGTGTTGTGGTCCAGGTCAGGTGGCTGAAAGGTGTGGTATGAATTATAGCCTGATAATGCAGGGGTGGTCTCTGGAGCCTTGAACCAGGTCTCTGTCACTGCAGAGATGTTGATGTTCTCCATTTTAAGGAGTGCCTTGAGTGAGTGCATTTTGAGGTTTAGACTTCTAGCATTGAGTAGCATTACCCTCAGATTTTGCTTGCTTGTACCTGTTATGGTGGTGAGTTTGTCATTTGAACCTTGCCTAAAAAAGGCACTATAAGGGTGGCAAGAGCCTTAGGCTGTATCCGGAATTCCTAGGGCGACAGGTGCAGGTCATCTCTGGCAAAGCATCGTGGTCTGTTGATCATGTCATCCCAGGCAGACAGATACTAGATCCCCTTAGAATAACACCAGTAGCTTAGCTAATTGTTGAAGTCAATCATTTTGTCCTTGTACTGTGGTATCATTCTGGGTGATGGCAGGATGCTACTCAGAGCTAGGGTCAAAACTGACTGGGCTACAAGATCAGACAGCTCCTTCATGTCTATTTTCATGTAGTCCAGGGAGGTATGTCTCAAATCATTCATACCCACATGGACAATGGCAGATTCATATTTGTACTTGTTGTGGAGTGACCTGAGTGCATGCATTATGTGGCAGATCCTGGCACCCGACAGGCACTTGACAGTAACTTTCTCCTTGTTTAATCTGGTGAGTGGAACATCAGTGTGCCTGACTATAGAGTCACCTATGACTAGAGTATTGGGTACGTTGTTATGCCTTATGGGCTGTGGTTGAGTGGCACACTGAGTTTGTGGGCTATGTGTCATTTGGGTTGTGTTAGGGGGGGTGGAGGTTGCTTGCATTTCTGCTTTGGAGGTCCCTGTTGCTTGGGCAGATTTTTATTGAGAGCCTCTGTGAATGTGGCTATGTGTTTTGTGTTTCTATGTGTGTGATTTGGTAGTGTAGGCTTTGAGGGACTATGTGATGAGTGTGGTGTGGTGCAAGTGTTTACCCTTTCCCTTTAACTGTCTAGTCCAGTCTTGGGTGAAGAGTGCTTTGCTTCCATTTTATCTACATAAGTGCATCTCTCACAGGTTGTAGTGTTGGGTGGTAGAAAGAGAGGGCTGTCTGTGTACATGAGGCAATTGCTGCATTGCACCAAGATGCCCAGATTCATCAGGTAGACAGGAGCAAACACTCGGTGCTGACCCTTAGACATGCCTGGATAGGTGCTTTTTAATTAAGTACTAAAACCTGTTTTCCTCTAAACAAGTGAGGAACGTTGAGTGCTGTAGTAATTTGTAGCTTATTTAGTGCTTACAATGAGTTCTGAACAAGTGCTGAGCTCAAAGAAGCAGATTTGAGTGATAAACCTAAAAAACTGGCTAGTTCTAAAGGAAAATTTGAAGAGCAGACTTTAAGGCACCGGGAATAGTTTAACCCTAGCTAAGCGATGGGGGCTGAGAAACTTAGTGCTGAATACAGCAAATCTGTATCTGGACTAGACTACTTACAGGAAAGGCAGGAAACAAGTTTAGATTTTATTTTTGTAAAGAGGAAAGGGAGTAAGGAGGAGCAGAAGACAACTCAAGGTTAAGAACTAAGTGGGTTGGCCTTCTCAAATGTTCTCCATGTATTAGATAGAATGAGGTAATGACACTAAACTGGGAGGAGTGTCCCAGATCAAATTTACAGTAGGGGCAGGCAACTGCCAAGGCACCAAGTATAAGAACAGGATACCAAAAGGGAGGGAGGGTGGGAAACAAAAATCATAACAAACAAACCCAAAGAGGTGGTTAGCAAATGTAGAAAATGTCCAGTTAATACCTCACACACAGTGAAACTAGCTAGAAAAGTATGCAGCAGACAATAAAAGTGCCTTAAATAACCCGTAAAAGTAAGAAAAATACAGGATACTTAATGTTATACATCGCAGGTCAGGGATTGCTCAGTGCCCTTCCTCCGATTATCTCAGTGTGAAATGGCAAAAACACACACAATTTAACTTCTTAAGTAACAGAAATTTGAAACCTGAAACAACTTTAAAAAAGCTTGAAAGAGCCAATGAGGTGTTTACTCCAAGCCATATTCCAGGTAACACCAATCAGCCAATGACCATGAACTGACCCCGATCACTGAAATGCAAGAATGGCTTTGGCTAAACTAAGATGGCCTGGAACATGTGCTCAGACACACAGCCTCCACAAACAACTAGGCCAAAACACAAGCCTGAATATGGACAATACTACGACTAATCACACTACTCAGGTAGAAAAAACTGTAGAAATGTTTATCACAGCAGAAAAGCAGCAGTGAGCCTTGAAAGGAAAGTTTTAAACAGATAAAAGAGAAAGGAGACTCTAGAAAATGCTTTTAACAGCTAACAATTAAGTTGTATGAAACACTCGGCAGGAAATCAGAACAAAAAACCCCCAAACAGGTGCTTAACAAATGTAGATAATGTCCAGTTAATATGTCACACGCCGTGAAACTAGCTAGACAAGTATGCAGCAAAAAATAAAAGTGCTATAAATAACTTGTAAAAATAAGCAAAAAACAGGATACTTAATGTAATATATTGCAGGTCAGGGTTTGCTCAATGCCCTTCCTCTGAATAGCTCAGTGGGAAATGCCAGAAACACTCACAAGTTAACTTATTAAGTAACAGAAAGTTTAAACCTGAAACAACTTTAAAAAAAGCTCGAAAGAACCAATGAGGTCCTTACTCCAAGCCGTAGTGCAGGTAAACCCAATCAGTCAATGACCATAAACACCCACCTCACTGAAACACAAGAATGGCTTTGGCTAAACAAAGATGGCCTGGAACATATGATCAGACACACAGCCTCTACAAACAAAAAACTAGGCCCAAAACACAAGCCTGAATATGGACATTGCTGCAACTACCCACACCACTTAGGTAGAGAAAAACTGCAGAGATGTTTATCACAGCAGAAAAGCAACAGTGAGCCTTTAAATGAAAGTTTTAAACAGATAAAGGAGCAAGGAGACTCCAGAGATTGCTTTTAACTGCAAACAAATAAGTTACAGGATCCACTCCTTGGCAAGAAATCAGACCAAACAAATACAAACAGGTGCTTAACAAATGTAGAAAATTACTAGATAATACCTCACATACAGTGAAACTAGCTAGAAAAGGATTCAGCAGACAATACAAGTGCTATAAATAATTCGTAAAAATAAGCAAAAAAACAGGATAATTAATTTTATATACCACAGATCAGGGTTTGCTCAGAGCCCTTCCTCTGATTAGCTCAGTGTGAAATGGCAGAAACACTCACAAGTTAATTTATTAAGTAACAGAAAGTTGAAAGCTGAAACAACTTTAAAAAAAGCTCGAAAGAACCAATGAGGTGCTTACACCAAGCCATAGTCCAGGTAACCCCAATAAGCCAATGACCATGAACAGCCCCCTCTCACTGAAATGCAAGAATGGCTTTGGCTAAACTAAGATGGTCTGGAACATGTGCTCAGACATACATCCTCGATAAACAAACAACTAGGCCAAAACACAAGCCTGAATATGGACAATGTTGCAACTACCCACACTACTCAGGAGGAAAAAAACTTCAGAAATGTTTATCACAACAGAAAAGCAGCAGTGATCCTTGAAATGAAGGTTTTAAATAGATAAAGGAACAAGGAGGCTCTAGAGAATGCTTTTAACTGCTAACAATTAAGTTATATGAAACACTCCTTGGCAGGAAATCAGAACAAAAAACCCAAACAGGTGCTTAACAAATGTAGAAAATTTCAAGTTAATACCTCACACACAGTGAAACTAGCTAGAAAAGTATGCAGCAGACAATAAAAGTGCTATAAATAATTTGTAAAAATAAGCAAAAAATAGGATAATTAATGTTCAGATCAGTGTTTGCTCAGTGCCCTTCCTCTGAATAGCTCAGTATGAAATGGCAGAAACACTCACAAGTTAACTTCTAAAGTAACAGAAAATTGAAACCTGAAACAACTTTAAAAAAAGCTCAAAAGAACCAATGAGGTGCTTACTCCAAGGTGTAGTCCAGGTAACCACAATCAACCAATCACCATAAAACACCCCCCTCTCACTGAAATGCAAGAATAGCTTTGGCTAAACTAAGATGGCCTGGAAAATGTGCTCAGACCCAGAGCCTCTACAAACAACTAGGCCCAAAGCACAAACCTGAATATGGACAATGCTACAACTATCCTTACTACCTAGGTAGATAAAAAACTGCAGAAATGTTTATCACAGCAGAAAAGCAACAGTTAGCCTTTAAATGAAAGTTTTAAACAGACAAAGGAGCAAGGAGACTCTAGGGAATCCTTTTAATTGCAAACAAATAAGTTATATGATACACTCCTTGGCAGGAAATCAAAACAAATAAACCCAAACAGGTGCTTAACAAATGTAGCAAATTTCCAGTTAATACCTCACACACACTGAAACTAACTAAAAACATATGCAGCAAAAAATAAAAGTGCTATAAATAACTCATAAAAATAAAGAAAAAACAGGATGCTTAATGTTATATATCACAGATCAGGGATTCCTCAGTGGTCTTCCCCCAATTAGCTCAGTGTGAAATGGCAGAAACACTCACAAGTTAACTTCTAAAGTAACAGAAAGTTGAAACCTGAAATAACTTTAAAAAAGGCTCAACAGAACCAATGAGGTGCTTACTCCAAGCCATAGTCCAGGTAACCCCAATCAGTCAATGCCCTTAAACATCCCCTTCTCACTGAAATGCAAGAGTGGCTTTGGTTAAGCTACAATGGCCTGGAACATGTGCTCAGACACACCACCTCTACATGCAAACAATTAGACCAAAAACACAAGCTTGAACATGGAAAATGCTACAAGTACCCACATTACTTAGGTAGAAAAAAAAAACTGCAGAAATGTTTATCAAAGAGGAAAAGCAGCAGTGAGCCTTTAAATGAAAGTCTGTAGAGAATGCTTTTAACTGCAAACAAATAAGTTATATGATACACTCCTTGGCAAGAAATCAGAACAAACAAACCCAAAAAGGTGCTTAACAAATGTAGAAAATTTCCAGGTAGTACATCACACACAATGAAAATAGTCAGAAAAGTATGCTGAAGACAATAAAAGTGCTATAAATAACTCATAAAAATTTGCAAAAAACAGGATGTTAAATGTTATATGTCGCAGATCAGGGTTTGCTCAGTCCCCTTCTTTCGATTAGCTCAGTGTGAAATGGCAGAAACACTCAAAAATTAACTTCTTAAGTAACAGAAAGTTGAAACTTGAAGCATCTTTAAAAAGAGATCGAAAGAACAAATGAGGGGCTTACTCCAAGCCGTAGTCCAGGTAACCCCAATCAGCCAATGACCATAAACACCCCCTGTCACTGAAATACAAGAATGGCTTTGGCTAAACTAAGATTGTGTGGAACATGTGCACAGACACACAGCCTCTAGAAAAAACAAGGCCCAAAACACAAGCCTGAATATGAACAATGCCACAACTACTCACACTACACAGGTAGAAAAAACCTGCAGATATGTTTATCACAGCAGAAAAGCTGCAATGAGCCTTTAAATTAAAGTTTCAAACAGATAAAGGAGCAAGGAGACTCTAGAGAGTGCTTTTAACTGCAAACAAATAAGTTATATCATACACTCTTTTGGCAGGAAATCAGAACAAACAAACAAACCATATCAGGTGCTAAACAAATGTAGAAAATTTCCAGTAAATACCTCACACACAGTGGAACTAGCTAGAAAAGTATGCAGCAGCCAATAAAAGTGCTATAAATAACTCCTAAAAATTAGCAAAAAAACAGGATACTTGATGTTATATTTCACAGAACATGGTTTGCTCAGTGCCCTTCCTCTGATTAGCTCAATATGAAATTGCAGAAACATTCACAAGTTAACTTCTTAAGTAACAGAAAGTTGAAACCTGAAACAACTTTAAAAAAAGCTTGAAAGAACCAATGAGGTCCTTACTCCAAGCCATAGTGCAGGTAACCCCAATCAGCCAATGACCATAAACACCCCCTCTCACTGAAATGCAAGAATGGCTTTGGCAAAAGTAAGATGGCCTGGAACATGTGGTCAGACACACAGCCTATACAAATAAACAACTAGGTCCCAAACACAAGCCTGAATATGAACAATGCTACAACAACCCACACTACTTAGGTAGAAAAAAACTGCAGAAATGTTTATCACAGCAGAAAAGTAGCAGTGAGCCTTTAAAAGAAAGTTTTAAGCAGATAAATGAGAAAAAAACTCTAGAGAATGTTTTTAATTGGAAACAGATAAGTTTTATAATACACTCCTTGGCATGAAATCAGAACAAACAAACCCAAAAAGGTGCTTAACAAATATAGAAAGTCTCCAGTTAATACCTCACACACAGTGAAACTAGCTAGAAAAGTATGCAGCAGACAATAAAGGTACTATAAATAACTCATAAAAATAAGCAAAAAAAGGATGCTTGATGTTATAAACCACAGATCAGGGTTTGCTCAGTGCCCTTCATCTGATTAGCTCAGTATGAAATGGCAGAAACACTCACAAGTTAACTTCTTAAGTAACAGAAAGTTGAAACCTGAAACAACTTTAATAAAAGCTTGAAAGAACCAATGAGGTGCTTACTCCAAGCTGTAGTCCAGGAACCCCTAATCAGCCAATGACCATAACCATTCCCCACTCTCCGAAATGCAAGAATGGCTTTAGCTAAACTAAGATGGCCTGGAACATGTGCTCAAACACATAGCCTCTACAAACAAACAACTAGGCCAAAAACACAAGCGTGAATATGGACAATGCTGCAACTAACCACACTACCTAGGTAGAAAAAAACTGCCGAAATGTTTATAACAGCAGAAAAGCAACAGTTAGCCTTTAAATGAAAGTTTTAAATAGATAAAGGAGCAAATAGACTCTAGGGAATGCTTTTAACTGCAAACAAATAAGTTATATGATACACTCCTTGGCAGGAAATAAGAACAAACAAACCCAAACAGGTGCTTAACAAATGTAGCAAATTTCCAGTTAATACCTCACACACAGTGAAACTAACTAGAAAAGTATGCAGCAAAAAAAATAAAAGTGCTATAAATAACACATAAAAATAAGCAAAAAAAGGATGCTTAATGTCATAAATCACAAATCAGGGTTTGCTCACAGCCCTTCATCTGATTAGCTCAGTATGAAATGGCAGAAACACTGACAAGTTAACTTCTTAAGTAACAGAATGTTGAAACCTGAAACAACTTTAAAAAAAGCTCGAAAGAACCAATGAGGTGCTTAATCCAAGCTGTAGTACAGGAAACCCCAATCAGCCAATGACCATAAAAAACCCATCTCACTGAAATGCTAAACTAAGATGGCCTGGAACATGTGCTCAGACACACAGCCTCGACAAACAAACAACTAGGCCTAAAACACAAGCCTGGATATGGACAATCCTATGAATAACCACACTACTTAGGTAGAAAAAAAACTGCAGAAATGTTTATCACAGCAGAAAAGCAGCAGTGAGCCTTTAAATGAAAGTTTTAAACAGATAAAGGAGCTAGGCGACTCTAGAGAATGCTTTTAATTGCAAACAAATAAGGTATACGATACACTTCTTGGCAGGAAATCAGAGCAAAGAAACCCAAACAGGTGCTTAACAAATATAGAAAATTTCCAGTTAATACTTCACACATAGTGAAAGTAGCTAGAAATGTATGCAGAAGACAATAAAAGTGCTATAGATAACTCATAAAAATAAAGAAAAAAACAGGATACTTAATGTTATATATCACATATCAGGGATTCCTCAGTGGCCTTCCTCTGATTAGCTCAGTGTGAAATGGCAGAAACACTCACAAGTTAACTTCTTAAGTAACAGAAAGTTGAAACCTGAAATAACTAAAAAAGCTCAACAAGAACCAATGAGGTGCTTACTCCAAGCCATAGTCCAGGTAACCCCAATCAGCCAATGCCCTTAAACAACCCCCTCACACTGAAATGCAAGAGTGGCTTTGGTTAACCTACAATGGCCTGGAACATGTGCTCAGACACACCGCCTCTACAAACAAACAATTAGTCCCAAAACACAAGCTTGAACATGGACAATGCTACAACTACCCACATTACTTAGATAGAAAAAACTGCAGAAATGTTTATCACAGAGGAAAAGCAGCAGTGACCCACAGAGGAAAAGCAGCAGTGAGCCTTTAAATGAAAGTTTTAAACAGATTCAGGAGCAAAGAGTCTGTAGAGAATGCTTTTAACTGCAAACAAATAAGTTATATGATACACTCCTTGGCAGGAAATCAGAACAAACAAACCCAAAAAGGTGCTTAACGAATGTAGAAAATTTCCAGTTAATGCATCACACACAGTGAACCTAGCTAGAAAAGAATGCAGCAGACAATTAAAGTTCTATAAATAACTCATAAAAATGTTGTGTCTTTCAGCTTTTTCCGGTTAGGGGGTCGACACAGTGGAACCCTCGTTCGCTAATGATTGGCAGTTGATTTTTACATGCCGAGTTGCCAGCCCTGACGCACAACCTTCAAAGAAGGTACGCCCATTCACGCATGTCTCCACGCAGAAGACGCTCTAGCTGAGAATTGAACCGGACAGCATCTTACTGTGAGGCGACAACGCTACCGCAGCACCACCACCGCGAAATAACTCATAAAAATAAGCAAAAAAAAAACAGGATACATAATGTTATATATTGCAGGTCAGGGACTGCTGAGTGCCCTTCCTCCGATTTGCTCAGGGTGAAATGGCTGAAAGACTCACAAGTTAACCTCTTAAAAAAAAGATAGTTAAAATCTGAAACAACTTTAAAAAAAGCTTGAAAGAACCAATGAAGTGCTTTATCCAAGCCATAGCCGAGGTAACCCCAATCAGCCAATGACCATAAACACCCCCCTTCACTGGAATGCAAGAATGACTTTGGCTAAAGTAAGATGGCCTGGAACATGTGCTCAGACACACAGCTTCTACAAACAAAATACTAGGCCCAAAAAACAAGCCTGAATATGGACAATGCTACAATTACCCACACTACTTATGTAGAAAAAATGCAGAAATGTCTATCACAGCAGAAAAGTAGCAGTGAGTATTTAAATGAATGTTTTAAACAGATAAAGGAGCAAGGAGACTCTAGGGAATGCTTTTAACTGCAAACAAAAACATTATATGATACAATCGTTGGCAGCAAATCAGAACAAACAAATCCAAACAGGTGATTAAAAAATGCACAAAATTTCCAGGTAATACCTCACACACAATGAAAATAGCCAGAAAAGTATGCAGAAGACAATAAAAGTGCTATAAATAACTCGTACAAATCTGCAAAAAACAGGATGCTAAATGTTATATGTCGCAGATCAGGGTTTGCTCAGGCACTTTCTTTCGATTCGCTCAGGGTGAAATGGCAGAAACACTCAAAATTTAACTTCATAAGTAACAGAAAGTTGAAACTTGAAACATCTTTAAAAAAAGATTGAAAGAACAAATGAGAGGCTTACTCCAAGCCGTAGTCCAGGTAACCCCAATCAGCCAATGATATTAACACCCCAACTAACTGAAATACAAGAATGGTTTTGGCTAAACTAAGATGGCGTGGAACATGTGTACAGACACAGAGCCTCGACAAACAAATAAGCCCAAAAACACAAGCCTGAATATGGACAATGCTACAACTACTCACACTACTTAGGTAGAAAAAAAACTGCAGATATGTTTATCACAACAGAAAAGCTGCAGTGAGCCTTTAAATGAAAGTTTCAAACAGATAAAGGAGCAAGGAGACTCTAAAGAATGCTTTTAACTGCAAACAAATAAGTTATATGATACACTCCTTGGCAGGAAAACAGAACAAACAAACCCAAACAGGTGCTTAACAAATGTAGAACATTTCCAGTAAATACCTCACACACAGTGAAACTAGCTAGAAATATATGCAGCAGACAATAAAAATGCTATAAATACCTCATAAAAATAAACAAAAAACAGGATACTTAATGTCATATATTGCAGATCAGGGTTTGCTCAGTGCCCTTCCTCTGATTAGCTTAGTGTGAAATTGCAGAAACACTCAAAAGTTACCTTCTTAAGTAACAGAAAGTTGAAACCTGAAACAACTTAAAAAAAGCTTGAAAGAACCAATGAGGTACTTACTCCAAGCCGTAGTCCAGGTAACCCCAATCAGTCAATGAGCATAAACACCTCCTCTCACTGAAATACAAGAATGGGTTGGGCTAAACTAAGATGGCCTGGAACATGTGCACAGACACACAGCCTCTACAAACAACTAGGCCAAAAACACATGCCTGAATATGGACAATGCTGCAATTAACCACACTACTTAGGTAGAAAAAATCTGCTGAAATTTTTATCACAGCAGAAAAGCAGCAGTTAGCCTTTAAATGAAAGCTTTAAACAGATAAAGGAGCAAGGAGACTCTATAGAATGGTTATAACTGGAAACATATAAGTTATATGATACACTCTTTGGCAGGAAATCAGAACAAACAAACCCAAACACGTGCTTAGCAAATGTAGAAAATGTCCAGTTTATATCTCACACACAGTGAAACTGGGTAGAAAAGTATGCAGCAGACAATAAAAGTGCTATAAACAACTCGTAAAAATAAGCAAAAATCAGGATACTTTATGTTATATATCGCATATCAGGGTTTGCTCAGTGCCCTTCCGCTGATTAGCTCAGTGTGAAATGGCAGCAAAACTCACAAGTTAACTTCTTAAGTACCATATGGTTGAAACCTGAAACAACTTTAAAAAAGCTCGAAAGAACCAATAAGATGCTTACTCCAAGCGGTAGTCCAGGTAACTAAAATCAGCCAATGACCATAAACATCCCCCTCTCACTGAAATGCAAGAATGGCTTTGGCTAAACTATGATGGCCTGGAACATGTGCTCAGGCAAACAGCCTCTACAAACAAACAACTAGGCCCAAAACAGAAACCTGAATATGGACAATGCTACAACTACCCACACTACTTAGGTAGGAAAAACTGCAGAAATGTTTATCACAGCAGAAAAGCAGCAGTGAGCCTTTAAATTAACGTTTTAAACAGATAAAGGAGCATGGTGAATCTAGAGAATGCTTTTATCTGCAAACATATAAGTTATATGATACACTCTTGGCAGGAAATCAGAACAAACACAATTTCCAGTTAATACGTCACACACAGTGAAACTAGCTAGAAAGGTTAGCAGCAGACAATAAAAGTGCTATAAATGACTGTTAAAAATTAGCAAAAAACAGGATACTGAATGTTATATATCGCAGAACAGGGTTTGCTCAGTGCCCTTCCTCCAATTAGCTCTGTGTGAAATGGCAGAAACACTCACAAGTTAACTTCTTAAATGACAGAAAGTTAAATCCTGAAACAAGTTTAATAAAAGCTTGAATGAACCAATGAGATGCATACTCCAAGCCATAGTCCAGGATACCCCAGTCAGCCAATGACGATAAACATACCCCTCTCACTGAAATGCAAGAATGACTTTGGCTAAACTAAGATGGCCTGGAACATGTGCTCAGAAACACACCCTCTACAAACAAACAACTAGGCCAAAACACAAGCCTGAATATAGAGAATGCTACAACTATCCAAACTACTTAAGTAGAAAAAAAATGTAGAAATATTTATCATAGCAGAAAAGCAACAGTTAGCCTTTAAATGAAAGTTTTAAACAGATAAAGGAGCAAGGAGACTCTAGAGAATGCTTTTAACTACAAACAAATATTTTATATAATAGACTGCTTGGCAGGAAATCAGAACAAACAAATCCAAACGGGTGCTTAACAAATGTAGAAAATTTCCAGTTAATACCTCATACACAGTGAAACTAGCTAGAAAAGTATGCACCAGAATAAAAGTGCTATAAATAACTCATAAAAAAAGCAAAAAAACGGATACTTAATTTTATATATCACAGATCAGGTTTTGCTCAGTGTACTTCCTCTGATTAGCTCAGTATGAAATGGAAGTAACACTCACAAGTTAACTTCTTAAGTAACAGGAAGTTGAAACCTGAAACAACTTTAAAAAAAAGCTCAAAAGAACCAATGAGGTACTTACTCCAAGCCATAGTCCAGGTAACCCCAGTCAACCAATGACCATAAACATCCCCCTCTCACTGAAATGCAAGAATGGCTTTGGCTAAACTAAGATGGCCTGGAACGTGTTCAGACACACAGCCTCTACAAACAAACAACTAGGCCAAAAACACAAGCCTGAATATGGACAATGCTGCAACTAGCCCGAATACGTAGGTAGAAAAAAACTGCTTGAAATGTTTATCACAGCAGAAATGCAGCAGTTAGCCTTTAAATGAAAGTTTTAAACAGGTAAAGGAGCAAGGAGACTCTAGAGAATTAATTTAACTGCAAACAAATATGTTATTTAATACACTGCTTGGCAGGAAATCAGAACAAACAAATCCAAAGAGGTGCTTAACAAATGTAGAAAATTTCCAGTTAATACTTCACACACAGTGAAACTAGCTAGAAAAGTATGCAGCAGACAATAAAAGTGCTATAAATAACTCATAAAAATAAACAAAAAACAGGATACTTAATGTCATATATCGCAGATCTGGGTTTTCTCAGTGCCCTTCCTCCAATTAGCTTAGTGTGAAATTGCAGAAACACTCAAAAGTTACCTTCTTAAGTGACAGAAAGTTGAAACCTGAAACAACTTTAAAAAAAGCTCGAAAGAACCAATGAGGTGCTTACTCCAAGCCGTAGTCCAGGTAACCCCAATCAGCCAATGAGTTTAAACACCTCCTCTCACTGAAATACAAGAATGGGTTTGGCTAAACTAAGATGGCCTGGAACATGTGCTCAGACACACAGCCTCTACAAACAACTAGCCCCGAAACACAAGCTTGAATATGGACAATGCTACAACTACTCACACTACTTAGGTAGAAAAAAACTGAAGAAAGTTTTATCACAGCAAAAAAGCAGCAGTGAGCCTTTAAATGAAAGTTTCAAACAGATAAAAGAACAAGGAGACTCTAGAGAATGCTTTCAACTGCAAAGAAATAAGTTACATCATACACTCCTTGGCAGGAAATCAGAACAAGCAATCAAACCAAATCAGGTGCTTAACATATGTAGAAAATTTCCAGTTAATACCTCACACACAGTGGAATTAGCTAGAAAAGTGTGCAGCAGACAATAAAAGTGCTATAAATACCTCATAAAAATAAGCAAAAAACAGGATACTTAATGTTATATTTCACAGATCAGGGTTTTCTCAGTGCCCTTCCTCTGATTCGCTCAGTATGAAATGGCAGAAACATTCACACGTTATCTTCTTAAGTAACAGAAAGTTGAAACCTGAAACAACTTTTAAAAAAAGCTCAAAATAACCAATGACATGCTTACTCCAAGCCATAGTGCAGGTAACCATAGTCAGCCAATGACCATAAGCACCCCCCTCTCACTGAAATGCAAGAATGGTTTTGGGTAAACTAAGATGGCCTGGAACATGTGCTCAGACACACAGCCTTGACAAACAAAAATTAGGCCCAAAACACACGCCTGAATATGAACAATCCTACAACTAACCACACTATAGAAAAAAAACTGCAGAAAT
The DNA here is from genome assembly GCF_019279795.1 of Protopterus annectens. Lineage (NCBI taxonomy): Eukaryota > Metazoa > Chordata > Ceratodontiformes > Protopteridae > Protopterus > Protopterus annectens. The sequence goes on along the minus strand of NC_056735.1, from coordinate 224,597,394 downwards.
GTTTATCTCAGCATAAAAGCAGCAGTGAGCCTTTAAATGAAAGTTTTAAAGAGGTAATGGAGCTAGGAGACTCTAGAGAATGATTTTAATTGGAAACAAATAAGGTATATGGTACACTTCTTGGCAGGAAATCCAAACAAACAAACCAAAACAGGTGCTTAACAAATGTAGAAAATGTCCAGTTAATACCTTACACACAGTGAATCTAGCTAGAAAAATATGCAGCAGATAATAAAATTTCTATAAATAACTCGTAAAAATAAGCAGAAAACAGGATACTTAATGTTATATATCACATACAATGGTTTACTCAGTGCTCTTCTTCCAATTAGCTCAGTGTGAAATGGCCAAATAATCACCCATTCCAAGACTTGAACCCAAGACCCTATCAACAACATCATAGTGCATTAGCCCACTAGGCCATCCAGCTGTACTCCTACTCTTTTCTAAAGATCCTACTTCCAGTTCTTTTATCCCTGTTACAATTTTCAATACTTCAAATACAGGTGGTTTAGACTTTGATTTCCATTTTCTAGTTTTGGCAGCCACCAACATTAAACTTGGCAAGGCCTTACTATGTCAAGGCAAGTCAAATCCTGTATCCCAGCTCAAAAATATAAATTCTTTAGTTACACCCATTTGTTCAAATAATATTTCTGAAAGACTACTCTGTAGGGATTTTTTGAAGGTTTCCAACTCACTACACCCCGAAACATATGTTCCCAGTTAACTCTGTCTTCCTCCTCACTCCTCCATTTTCCATCTACCTGAGGAAAATTCTTTGGAATCTGCTTGGGCTATAAAAATACCTATATAAACATGTCTAAGCAAAGATTCTAAATCTTATTTGCTTTGTTGTATACTTGGAAGACATACATGTGTCCTCCCATTACTTCCTTGTGAATTGCTTATGCATTTTCTCTTCCCAATCTTTTCTAACTTCCTCTGATTGATTCTTAGTTATCATGCAATATTTTATATGCCCTAATAATTATCCCCTTTAACAGCAACTTCCATTCTAAATCAAATTAAAAACTCTACTAGTTCAGGCCTTTCACTTAGGATTCCTGTGTCCCTTTTACTTTACATGTACTCTGATATCACTCCCTAATAGAGATGGAAGTCTCAAGCCTGCAGTACAAATGTCTTCTAGATCTTTTCTCATTCTATTATCTTTCCGTCTATAGTTATTTGCTTCCAATACCTTGGTTCATTTGCAAGTCTTATCCAGTAAATTCCAGCCCCTCTTGCCTATTGTCTGTATTCCTATTTGCAGTAATCCCTATTGGGAAAAATCTTCTTTCTCCATTCTCATGTTGGCTTAGTTCTTAGAATACTTTATGCTACTTTATGGATATAATATTCTGCATGGCTGTTGCTATTTTTCTTAAGGATCTGCATCTGAAGTCCAACTCTCTCCTTATTTCTTGAATTCACACCTACCACTTCATCATCTACCCTTTCAACTTTGAATTATAGATTTCTGTTTGTGTTTATATATATATATATATATATGGATCCATATCAGATCCACGAAAGAACACTTACCCATAAATGAGATCTCCAAGACCACATCGCTGACACAATACATCACCGACACAGGTAAGTATAAGAACTGTGGAATGGAATGTATTCTCTTTTCCGCAATTAAATAAAAAACAACAAGAAACATGTATATAGCGGGGGGGGCAAGCACCCCTGCACCTCCCACACCCCTACTTAAATATACTAAATCCGAGATTGCATCCCATTCTGTACTACTTACCATTGTCGGTGATGTGCTGTGTCGGCGATGTGGTCTTGGTGATCTTGTCTTCAGGTAAGTGTTTTTTCAAGGAATTGATAGGTTCTCATACACACACACACACACACACACACACACACACACACACACACACACACACACATATATATATATATATATATATATATATATATATATATATATATATATATATTTAATTGTATAGCTCTAAACTATTCATTCAAATCAGGTAATCCTGAACTACTTATTCTGTTGGAAGGATCATATTATCTGACTTGACCCTTGCCCTCTTTTCCTTGCAGATAAATTTCTTCAGTTCTTTATTAATTATTTTCCATATCTTCTCCCTGGTTGATAAAAATATGCCTGATTTCTATATAAAATTTAAGGGACTAAAAGCATGTTCGCTGCTTGTATCTTGCTATCCATATCAATAAACAAAAGCTTTCAATTTCTGATTTTTTATATTATCTTTTGTTTGGTGTCCTCCCACATATCCTTAGCTGCCATAACATCATCCTTTTTAAGTTATACTTCTAAATACTTCATTTTATTGTGCCACCATAAATATGGGTGTTGCTGGACCAATTCATGTGTGGCTACACAGTTTTTTCTTTCTTTTATCTTTATTAATTTTATATCCTGAAAAAAAATGAAACTGTCTCACAAAGGGAGTTGGTTTGGCACATAGTTAAGGTCTTCACCTTATAAAGTCAAGGTACAGGGTTTAATTCTGACCTTAGGATATTGGCTAAGCTTAAAATAATCCTTTAGAGCAGTTAGCCTAGAATTCACCTATTAACCTATGTTGCACAACACTGAGATGTCCTTTTCTGGTTGTATTGGGTACAGAATAATATAATCTGCAAAAAAAGCCAACTTTTCTCAATTATTATACCAATTATATCCTGGAATTTCTGAAACCATTATTTTCTTTGCCAATGACTCTAAATATAAAGCAAATAACAAGTGTGAAAGAAGAAACTCCTGCCTTGTTCCTCTATTCAGAGAGTACTTGTTAGAAAGGAACCATTCTCTTTTAATTTTACCCCTGATCCCTCTTATATCCTTCTAATTAACCTTAATACTTTATCAGGAAATGCAAATGCTTCCATTGCCCTACTCATAAAAATATCAGCTTCTTCTCTTGAATGTTTTGTCTGCATAAAGACCCATGAACAACAGTGATATTTTCTTACACTCTGCTTCCCTCTGAATTATCATTTTTTTAATTAATTTTGTCAAATGTTCATCTCCCCTCCACAAAACAATATTGATCCATATCTATTAATTTTGTCAACACCCTTGCCATTATTTTAGCTATTAAAGACATAAACACTTTATAATTATGGTTTAAAATTGAAATGGGCCTCTATGAAGCTGGATGTGATAGGTCTTAACCATCTTTAGGTATTACAGCCACCACTGCTTTCTCCTAGGATGTTGGTGCTTTCCCTCCTTTAAAAAAAACTGTTAAACATAACCTTCCAGATCTTTTTCACTTTCTTGATTGCTTGAATGACATAATTTTTATCTTATTTGTTCCCATCTTAACTATTAATTGTTGAGCCTCATCTACCTCTAATCTTGGCATACTTAAGTCTTCCATAAATATTTTGATTTATGCTCTTTCTTGATTTAAACATTTCTCAACTTTATACAAATTTTAATAAAATATCCAAAATATTTCCAATAACTCTACAGGATCTCTGATTATTTTTCTAGTTATATACTCCCTAAATTAGCAACAACTCTTTATACTTTCTGTTGCCAAAGTAATTGTGCTAAAAGCTTTTTTGTTGTGGAGTTATTATCAAAAAACAGCTGTGTTACAGCAATCTTTCTAAAGTCCTGCATATTATCCAGATACACCATTATTTTCTTTTTAGCACTCTACATTTGCACATCTTTTTGTTCTTTGGGATTCCCTTATTCTGCAATACTTTAACCTTTGTCAGTCCCTCTAAATAATTCCTATTACTTCTTAACTGTATCTCTCTTTTTCTTTTATTTCTACCATATTTTAAACTTCACTTTCATTTATCCTACTTACTGGCTATAACTTCTGAAAAAATTCTATCTTCCCTAACAACACTTGAATAATAGCCACTACCCATTTCTTAAAATTCTCTCTTTTTATCAGGTAGGTGGGAAAGTGCTTGTGTCTCATTTTTACTTCATTACTGTGTATTTTTATTTTAGTTATTATTGGTGCATGATCTGAAATAGTCATTGAATGTGTGCCAGTGCTTTCAATAAAATGCACATGTTCCTGTGAAGTATAATTTCTGTTTAGTCTATCTCAGTTCTTGTAGTTTGAGGAGTAATTTATTTATTTATTTACTTTATTTATTTGACATTTGGTAACCGGGGAAGTCCAACTGGGTCAGAAACCAATTTTCAGCAGAGGCTTGGGGAGAAAAGCTCCAACAGTGATTAAAAAATGTACATAAAAATAAAATATAACATCAAATTATAAACAGCTTTAGGTATATGCAAGAGGTACAATAGGAGGCAGAGAATGCATATACTAATTTACAGTTTGGATAACATATTGACATTACATAATATATATTTTTCAAGAATAAAAATAATAGGTTGAGTAATAGGCATAAGAAAACACAGAAACATTTGATGGTTTGTTGAGGAAGGTAAATCATAAGGAAAATAGTGCAAGTGAAAGAAGAAAAGAGGGTAAAAGTAAAAGTGTTATTTAAATGTAGGGATAAGTTATAAGGGAGATTGTGAGATGTTTTATGGTAAGAAAATTCAGATATAGTTTGAAGGGGAAGTAGCAAGGGTGGGAAAGTTGTGAGGGGGTTAAAGGAGGCAATTCAAGATAGTAGGAGATTAGAAGGGTAAGTAGAAAGATGAGAGGGGAGAGACAAGAAAAGCATTGGAAGTTGGGAGTTAGATAGTGGTAGTAGGACAAAGTTAGGTCCATGAGTTAAGTAGGTAGTTTTCTAGTGCATGCTTGAACTTTTTGGCATTGTCGATACCGGTAATATGGTTTGGTAGATTGTTCCATAGCTTAGCTATGGCATAAGAGTAGAGACATTGGCTGCCTCTTTTGTTGGGTTTGTGTACATCTATGTTGTGTACATCTTGTTTATCAGCTGAATGGATATTTCTGATGGAAATGTGGGTGCGCAGAATAGATTTTAGTGCAGGATAGCTATCAGGTTTGTATATTAGTTTTTGTGCAATTGTAAATTTTAAGTAGTCAAGGTGGTGGGGGGATTATAGCCAGTGTAGCTCTTTAAGGGCATTGCAGTGGTGGGTGTGGTTTGATTAAACTGAAGCAAAGTTAGGAATTTTGTAATAACAAGACTGAAGTTTGGTTTTGAGTCTGATGTGTAGATTAGTAAAAATGGGAGCACTGTACAGTAAAGAGGGGATCAGGTATGTATTTGTTAGAGTCCTTTTGGTATTTAAATCCATACAGTTTTTATGTCTTGTGTCTCTAGTTTAAAATGAGTTTTTTTAATAGCATTAAGTATATGTTGGTCAAATGTGAGTTTGTTGTCTATGGTGATTCCCAATAGCTTAGCACTTGTTATGATTTCAATCTCTATTTTGTTTTGGGAATAGATTTTGAATTCAGATGTGAATGTTTTAGGAATGAAAATTAAAAGTTTGGTTTTATTAGGGTTAAGTTGTAACTGTGCATTGTTTAGCCATGATTCTATTGAGGTAAATGCATACTGTGTTTTTGTAACAGGTCATGTATGTTGTTAGAGGAGGAAATGATGGTACAATCATTGGTGTATTGGATTTATGTGCTGTGATGGCAGGCAGTGTGTATCTTCTGATCAGCCTTTCTTCTCTATTTACATTGATGAATATACTGAAGAGGAGGGGTCCGAGAATGAATCCCTGTGGAACACCAGTTTTGTTAGCCAGATGTTGAGATAGGCAGCCTTACCATTTTACACATTGTTGTCTATTGGCTTGGTAGCTGTAAAACCATAACTTGGAGGGTAATGAACAACCTAATGATGATAGTTGCTAAAGAAGCTTGTCATGTGAGACCATATCAAAGGCCTTTGACAAATCTAGTAGTACTACAGAGATGTATAGTCTGGAGTCCCTAGCTTTGTTTATTATGTCAGTGAAGGAGATAAGAGCAGTTGTTGTACTATGAGCTGGCCTAAAGTCATGTTTAATGGATGTTGATAGAGGAGAAAGGGTAGAGATGGGTCTGTAATTTGCTAGATCATTTGATTTACCTCCTTTGTGCAAAGAGATTATGATTGATTTTTTCCAGAGGGTAGGGACATTTGATTCTGTAATAGATTGATTGATAAAAATGCTGACTAGATAAGTAATTGTGTCAACTTTGAGTTTTAAGTATTCTAGCAGACAATTGTCAGAGGAAGAGGAACCAGGTTTTAGCTTTAGAAGAAGTTTACGAATTAATGTAGAAAGTACTGGTTGTAGAGAGAAAGGAGGTGTTGGAGTATTAAGTGTTAAAGGATTTTTAATTAATGTAGTTACTGCTTGTAGAGAGAAAAGAGGTATTGGAGCATTAAGTGTTAAAGGATTTTGGTAGTTGGGGAAAGAGGTATTTTTGTCCTTATTGGTTGTTTTGGGGGAGGGGCAATTATCAACAGAATTAAAGTTTGTACTAGCATTAGACCCTATGACTAAGTTAGCTATGCTGTCAGTGAAGTGGGTATTAAACATATTGGCCAGTTCAGTTGTTGTCTTGTCTGTTTTTGGGGAAGGGCTTTGTGTGGACCCAGGAGTAAGAAGTGATGTAATGGTTTTTATGGTTGGTTAATTGCTGTGAAAATAGTTTTATTTTATCCATAGTCACTATTTTTTTTTTGTTTTGTTACATAGTTGCCTGTAGTTTTGGAGATTTGCCTCATTTCTATTTTTTAACCATTCTTTCCATGCTCTATTTCTGATTTGTAGGATTTGTTTGGTGGATTTGGGTAATACATAAATTTTCTCCAAGTTTCAACTACTGAATTCATGTCTTCCATACTAAATATTTGCATAAAGTTTCTTCAGAAATCTATCCTCTTTTAGTATATTTTACCTTCTAGGTCCCCAGATACAGGGTCACTATTGAAAATCAAATTCCAGTTCCCGCCAATAAGTAATATTACCCACTGAAAGCTGATTATATCTCCACAAATTTTCTTAAACTCCATTGTAACAAGTTTAGGTGGAATATAAATACATGCCAGTGTAATCATTCTTCCTTGCCAGTAGCCGCTTACTACCACAAATCTACCATTATATGTTTTTTCTTCTTCTATCACTATTGGAGATCATCTAGCAATTAGTTTAAGTTCTCCCCTTTTCCTTTGTCATTGATACCCTGCTGAACATCCTTCTTGAAATCCTTTCTTTATCAAATTCATGTGCTTACTTCTTTCCAAATGTGTCTATTTGTACTCTGCATTTCTTAATATAATTCTACTCTTTCCTTTTTGTCTATACTTGTGAGGCCACTAATGTTGCAAAATAATAAGGATAGTGAAGCCATGATGATAGGGAGTTATTATTCACATCTTTTATATATGCCAGCTTTTTTTTTAAATGTCTGTTTTCTCCTTTTGTGTTACATGCATCCACTAATGTTTGGCAGGTTAATCTTTTATACAGTTGTTTTTTTGTCATCTCCATTTGGACTTATATCATATTTTACAAGACTTTTTGCTTAAACGAAAACCTCAAAAAAAAAAAAAAAAAAAACATAGCCCCATAATACACCCATAACCCATTAACTTAAAACAAGCATACACAACTATGTACAGTTTCAAATCATGAAGTTTCATTGTCTTGATAGGAACAATTGTCCAAAATCAACAGCAGCATATACAGGCATTGCCTAATCTAAAATTAAGGATATCCATGCTAAGATGCATGTTACAGCATGTGCTCCTACTTACACTAAATTGCTGTCTGTTTTTGTCTTGTCTTTAGTCTCCTCCCATGTGTGAAAAATCGCCCGTAGTGTTGCAGACATTAACTTTTAGCCTTAAAAGGGTGCTCTGTATTTTTGTACCTACCAACTGACTTCTCTCCATGGAAATGTAAGAACAAAATGTACAGCTGCCCTTGGCCGCAAACTTCTGAACTCATATTGAGCATTTATTTGCTAAAGGAAAATGTTTCATTGCATTTAGTGTTATTTATTTGCTTACAGCAAAAAAAACTGGTTATTAGATTAAGCCAAAGACCTTAATCCAGACATTCACATATGCAAAAGTAAGAGAAAACATATAAACTTCACAAATATTATAATCTATGCACTTTCAAACTACATCACCCAGATCAACAACCAAAGATTATAGCAAATTAACTTAAACCTGCTTCTGATCAGCTGTTCTTCTCTATTTACATTGTAATGTCTGCATTTCTTAAAACTATAAAAGAAAAAAAAAGACACATTTGCTTTAGTATCTTTATCACATACAACAACTGACAATACTTTACTAAATGACATGCATTTATACCATGAAATGTTTTATACTACTATTAAGAACAAAGATTGTTTTACTTATATTTACTTTTTCCCTTTCTTCTTAGTCCCCTTCCAAACATTAATGACACAAGGTGGGGTATATACTTTTCAGTCCCTCAAAAGTTTAACAAAGTCAACAAAAGTCTAATGTTTCCACTTTTTCTTGCAAAGACAGATTTCTCAAAGGTGTTTGATGCTTTATCATCTCACATTTATTCAGTAATTTGAGGATCTTCTTCCTGTTCATCCCCATCTCCCAACCTCAGACTCCAGTTCAAGGTACTCTTGATTCTTCCTATCAATTCCAGTTCTTGTTTCTGTCTTTCAAGCATTTTCCTTTGGAATACTGGAAAAGTTTTCACTGTCAAAGTTTCTCTGTGATCCTTATTAACAAAAGAATGAAAAGCAGAGTCCCCTTCTGTTTGATGGCTCATTTTTGTTGGGCAAAATTTTGTATTGCCTCCTTAGCTTACTCTGCAGCAAAAATGACTTTGATTCTCCAGGAAAAATAATATTCTGAATACAGCTTGATACAGCAACTTGAATCTCACACCTGTACCTCGACATTCATTGATTGCTGAGACAAATTTGTTTCTCTTTTGCCTGGTGTACAGTGAATAATCATTTTCCACAAACACTCTACTGTCTCAATGTTTTAATACTTTGCCTTTCTGCTACAATTGTATCAGAATAAACTCTTTCTTCTTTTATGATGGCAACTTTACTAATAGAGGTCCTGGGTGCATCTCATGGCCAAATTTGGCAGATACAAACAATGTGCCCTTTCACTAAACAAATATCAGTCCAGGTGCTTATTTGTGCTTTCATAAAATTAGTGTGGTCTGTTCCTTCCAGTTTCTCTGGTAGAGCAGAAAATCTCAGGGTTCCCCTGCATGCTCTGTCCTCTACCTCTACCATTTATGAAACAATTCTTCTTGAGGAATCTCATACTCAGCTAACCTTTTCTCCATTTTGACCTCTGAGTTTTACTGTTTGATCATTTACTCTGAATAGCTGTTTAAAGCGTCTACCATTTTCCAGCCTTTTGCTATTTGTGTTGATATACTCCTTCATTGTTTCATTTATTTTAATCATCTCTGAGAACATTTGATTTATTTTTCCTCTAGATTACTGGAAGCCATGTCTTGCATTAGAGCTAGAGCTTGAACTACTTTATGCTGAACAGCTTCAAGATTCTTCCTAGTCAATATTTTTTCTTCACCATTTTTAGTTGATTTTCTTTCTGGCTGCCTAAGTTTCTTCTTTGCTGGAATACTAGTAGTGTACTTACTAGCCAGTAACTGAATTTATTAAACTGGCAGAGGAAGTCATCCTTTGGGTGAGAAGTTAAACCAAGATTCCATAACATGTAGCTGATGGCAGAGGTGGATAATGGTCTAATGAGACAATAGGAAGAGTAATGGCTCAGGCACCTCCACAGTCAGCCCCCCAACCATCCCTTCCCACAACCATTCTAGTGCCCATTACTTGTCTCTCTCTGTCTCTCCTCAGTTACTATAAACACATTTCAAATCTGTCAGTGGGCATAATATTTTCTTCTTTACTTCTACAATGTTTACATATATTTGGATTTAATTTAAAAATTGTATTTAAAATTTTATAGCACACACATTGATAGACATTTGCTAAACAAAACAATGCAGTTTTACAATGAAATCAGAGTTATCATGAGCAACAGTAAACTTCTCTGCCCTTGAAACTGACATTCATTGAAACTGCATTGAAACTCACATTCACACAAAATACATCTGGCCAGTGCCAGATTAAGTGCACCTTTGGGCTGTTTTCACACCATGGACCCCCTGCATGCATTTTAGGACCATGGATGAATGTATTTGTTTTTTAAATTCACGTTCCTGATTTTATTAAATTATGTCCCATTGAATGCAACACCACCTGTTAGAGTATATTTTAAATTTGTAGTTTTTAACATTTTCCAATAAGCAGTGAAACAAAATATATGAAACAATAATAATAAAACTACCTATTTCAGAAAAGTTCAACCATAAAAGGTCACTTCAGCTATCATTATAATCAGTCAATATGCACAATCTCTTCCACATTAAAGAAAACGGTAACTAATGAAGATGTTGCTGCTGGTAAACAACTTTGCATTTCAGTGCTTTGTTTACAAATTCAGTGTCTGCTGTCCTTGAAGAATAAATTACCCAAGTTACATTAAAAAAAAAACATAACATTGTGTGTGTCAACAATCAATTATCCTCATAGAGGAAAAGAACCCACAGCCATCTGCACTAAAACTAAGAATGCTACTTGTTACACCACTGACACTGAACAATACATCTGTGAAACTCTTATGTCTGACATTTTCATCCTTGGTAATTTGCAAAAAAAAAAAAAAAAAAAAAAATGAAATAAAAATTGAAGAAGACCTGGCAAGTGTGGAGGTTTAAGACACTTGGCCTAGGAACACCACTGCAACAAATGCACAGAATGTATGGAAAGTAACAAATCATTCACATTCCAGTGGTGTAAGCATGGGAGTTATTCCAGAATGCAATCACTGAAAGCAAAACAGCATGAAGAGGGAACAAAGTTGAATATTTTTCAATTGTGTTTTTGTATACACCCAGTATCAGTGAATGGAGGCAACACCATAGTAGAATGTTCTTTATTGGTAGACATTTTATATAAATAAAAACATGAACATTCTTTCTTTGGAATAATCCCTTTCCTTGAAGCACATGAATTAAAACTCTTACTAGCATTATTTAGGTGCAATGCTCACAAATCAGTAAGAAACCCAACCATGCATAAATGTGTTCACTGGGTTAATCCCCAACCCTTCATTTTACTATGTTCTTTCAAGAAGAAAATATGAAAAAATGGTGTATTTGTGCTAATTGGTCTTACAAGATAATTTTAGTGTGAGATCAGCCATTCATTTACTGAGGTTCTTTAAATTGATGCATGTCATAAATACCATGCATATTTATTTATTTATGTCACATTTATTTCGTTTTTATTACAGCATTCATAATTTGTATAAACATGATAACTGGCCTTTTTCTCAGGACTGATTAACATAATTGATTATATGACTAGTTGCACTGCAAAATATAACAGAAAAAAACAGTACAGTCAGCTATACTACCTAAACCTTGTACCCTTTATATCATGATTGCTAAACTAGAAAGACAAAAAGAAATGTTGAGTCAGACAACATGAAGAAATAGTCACAATAAGCAAGAAGCAGCAAAACAAAGCATACTAAGCAGGCAGTCACTTTCAGAAACATGCTCTGTCTTCACAAACAGTGGAACTGCTCTGATCTCCACTCATGGCTTGCTTCTTTACTGCACAGATGTAATATTTAAATCTCCTGCAGTTTTCTGACATGGCTTTATGCAAACCTTTCTAACTCTGGGGTTTGCTATACGTTATCTTCTGCAAGATTCTAATGCTGACCTATTTGCTGGGTGTAGTTTGCTGTCTCTTGGAAGGTACCAGTGCTAGTTGGGTTTAATTTTTTTGTGCATGGGAAGGCAAGGTACACTTGTTACTTTTTTACTTACAGGTGCTGCCCCCCATCCAACATGGGCCCTAGGCAACTGCCTAGGTCACTTAGTGCAGGATCTGGCTCTGGTTGATGGTAGCTCACGTGGATGTAAAATAAATTCCCACAGCACCTGTCAAAAAGAGTAGGGAAGTTTCATGTGCTTTGGTCAAATTTCCCCTAGTAACATAACTACCACCTTAGTTCTCCCCTGAAAAGAGGCCACTGGCCTAGTGGGACTAACCCAGATCTTTGAGAAATGTCATTTTATAGCACGTTTGCACACTTGATAAAGAGCTGATCAAGATTTCCTGTCATGCATTTGGCTATGCCTACTTCAAATCTGAATTTCTATGATATGTTGGTTTCTCTTGTCTCCGTTTTGGATCATTTCAATTACATTACATTTCCTTGTGAGTTTGTATTTTGTATCCATTATCTTTACAGTACAATGTGCACTATCTTTGATTCACATCTTATGTTACTCAAGTTAATCATAATTTTTTGCACACTAGTAATTTCACCTGTTCTGGACACATGTGCAGCCTCTGATGAAATCATCTTTGTTTGTATTAGTAGCCTGTTTCTTAATTATATAAACTATCGGTTGTAAATAAGCTTACCTCAGTTAGTGAGCACTCATGGATGACACAATACAAGGCAACGGCAAGTTATGGAGCTTAACAAGAAACATGTAGTTCATATATAAATAGATTAGTATACAAACATCCTTTATATTATTAGTGAGAACTACAGAAAAGATCAGAGCCATTCAGGAACACATTTTCATGAGTTGAAAATTGAATTGTTGACAAAAGGCGATGAGAGGGACACAGCTACAGTGTAACAAAATGATGAAAGTTCATAAACCTTAAACTTTGCCTGAGATATAAGCAGGACCTACTAGAGAGACATGTATGTATCCCAGAGATTATCCCTTCTCTGGATCAGGCTCTCCATCCACGTGAAACAAAGTTTCTCCCAGCCCAATTCAAGTGTAATTTGGACAATTTAATGGGGAACAGGAAAATTATCCCTGGTTTGGCATCTATATTTCTGATGGACACAGGCAACCAGTAAATGGTTTATCTGCCAGGGGCCTGTGTGTAAATATTTCGGCTGCCAAATCCCGTTTACACTTATCAAAGTTACCAATACTTGTCAGAGTTTTGTGATGCATGACTAGGCTTAAAAAGGTCATTGTGGTTGTTAGACTACTACAGGCCTATGAACCTTTGAATACAAATAATAGAAAAAGTTGAGAGGTGAGATAATTGGCAAGGAAAGCAGATAGTGACTTTTGGATATAAGCAAGTGTGGGATTATTTAGATATTAATGAGTCTCCTCCCTCCAGATTGCCACCTATTTTATTAATCTAATTGCCCATCGCATTATCTAATATTAAAAAAATACTACTCTCACTTTTGTTGCGACTAGTCCCAAAGAGCCTGTCCACAGAATCATTCCTTGTTATTGTATCATGACCCTTGACGTTTTGTGACTTACACTTTTGTGAGGCAGATAACTTTGAATCCTTTTTCCCTTTCTTCCCTTTGGTCTCTTCTATGGAGATTTCTGATTCTAGTTCTTGTCCTAGCACTTCTCTTATTTCTTTCTGTACAATCCTGGGATGTCTCAGTGATACTTCCTTCCATGAAACTCTCACTTCCCTCATAGCAATCCTTGATGTTTCAACAATTGTTGTAATTGCTTTTACACAATGACAACTACATTCCAATAAATCAAGTCCACTTTGCTTTGGACAACCTTTGAGAGCTCAGTCACTTTAATCCAGTAACACAATAGTTGTATAAACCATCTCTGAAATGCACTCTACAATGTTTGCATTCTCTAATGTACTCAGATTTCAGTAGAGCTTCTAACACATATAGATTTAAAAGTTCCATTATTGATTGCTTGCTTAAAAAAATACAAAAGACAGCCAACAGCCCACTAGTGCTCCCAGCCCTTTAAAGGACTTGAGGAGAACTAATGCACAGAACCCCTTGCTTCCAAAGTAAAAAACACAAGGAACACAGCTATGCCAAAACCAGAACTAATGCACAAAACCCCTTAGTTGCATAGTAAAAAAAAGCACACAGCTCTGCCAAACACTCATGTCTGCTTGTTTGCTTTCCCTTATAAAGGGAAGTGTCTATTCCTACACCAAACTCCCTCCCCTTACTGCAGTTAGAAAAAGAAATATTGCACAAGGTAGTCAACATCCCGTTAGTGTCAGAACTAATGCGTAGAAGCCCTTACATACAAAGTAAAAACACAGAAGGTACTCAACTCTGTTAAAATCAGAACTAATGCTTACAATCCCTTAGTTACAAAGTAAAAAAAAAAAACAGAAAACACACAGAACTACCAAACACTCACTTCTGCATGTTTGCTTTCCCCATTAAAGGGAAATGTCTCTACCTATATTTATGGAACTTCACTGACTTTGTCATGTATAATGGGGAAAGTAAACAAAGACAATAATTTACATTGAAATGAATTGATGTTTGGACATCAGCAGAGTCTGGTGAGAGGAAGATGGTAATAGCAGTGTCCCACATGCTAGTGTAAAATGCTCTTTCTAATGTCAAGCAAGTGCACAGTCACACACATATACCAGTTGACTGCAGTGAGAACAGAACGCCTACCTATCTAAGCATACTGACTAGAGAGCTCTGCATTTAAAGCAAGCACCACAACTCAAGCCTGATTTGCAGAGTGTCAGACAACAATTTATAGATCGTGACATCAGCAGTGTCTGGTGAGGAGAAAATGTTAATAGCAGTGTCCCACATACTGGTGTAAAATGCTCTCTCTAATGTCAAGCAAGTGCACAAACACACACACACACACACACACACACACACACACACACACACACACACACACACACACACCAGTTGACTGCAGTGAGAAAATAATCACTACCTATTTAAGTACACCAACTAGTGAACTCTGTTTTTGAGGGAAGCATCACAGAACAAGTCTGATTTGGAGAGTTTCAGACAAGAGTTTACAGGTGATGACATCAGCAGTGTCTGGTGAGGAGAAAAATGGTAATAGCAATGTCCTACATGCTGGTGTGAAGTGCTCTCACTACTGTCAAGAAAATGCATAAACACACACACATCCCTGTTGACTGCAGCGAGAACAGAATCCTGCCCTACCTAAGTAAACAGACTAAAGAACTCAGTACTTTAAGCTAGTGCCAAAACACAAGTGTGAATTTTATAAGGCTGCTGGACAACTTATAGTGGATGACATCAGCACTGAATGTTGGAGAGAAGATGTTGGTAGTTCTGCATGAAAATGATTTGTAGACATGTGCAACTGTCAAGATTTTAAAATTCTGCATGCTGCCAGATTGATGAATGTGTAATGTGTGCTATTTCTTGGTTGCGTTTCCAATGTGTACTGTAAGAGACAGCTTTACAAACTACATGCAAACAGGTGTCCACATTACTACAAGTATTGTAAAATCTGAATGTGTATTGTCATTCTAAAGATGTGCATGGTATATGAGACAAACGTTGTTATGAATTTATGTAGTGTAGTTGATATATTTGTGAACACATACTGAGAGACCAAGGTCGCAGTGCATGGGGAGAAGTAACAGATGGTTGCATTGTAAATATGTGTCATTTTCTTAAATAGTGCCTTCATGTTTTTTTTTGTTTCCACATGTAGTTTCATGCCATGAACACTAAATGGACAGTAAACAAATAATACATGCTATTGTCCACTTTGCATAGCACACAGCCAAGCAGCGGCTTTTCGCGATAGTTTGCAAAGTGTTTGTGCATGTGGTTTCTCTCTTTGGGCATAGTTAATCAGGCACAAATGGGGCCTCATTGCTAAAATTCTAAGAGTTCTCGTACTGAGGATATGAAACACACATGCTGCTTAGCTGACTCTGTGGCAGCAGGTGTAAATGCATTCACGCATTTCTTTTTGAGCACAGATGATATAGGGTTCAAATCCAGGTATATGAACTACTTTGCAATAAGTAGTGATAATGCAATGAAATTATTCTTTATATTACATTCACCATGTGTTACTATGTCTTGATGTAGTACAGCATGTTTAAGTGGCATTGCACAGAGGTAACTGCACCAGAGAAGAACCATTCACAGTTGTTTGGCACTGGTGTATGATGCCAAACGTTGTGCAAACATAGAGGCCAAAAAGTGAAGGGCCCCATTGTTTTTTTGTTACCTGTGTGTGTTGTGTGTGATTCTATTTTTTGACCAGCTTATATGTGTTAAAATGGAGTAGATAGAACAAAGAGAAAGCAATATAGGAATGTGCAGGAGTGTGGTAGGAAAGAACCACAGATATCCATTTCTTCAGCAGTGTAAAATGAAAATATGTACAGTCTATTAGCTGAATTTGGACTGTCACCTCCATAAAAAGGGGTGACACCAATGCAATCATGTTATATAGCTAATTGGACCAAATCACATGTGTCAAGAAGACACATGTGAAAAATGAAGAGCTACGTATGGGATAATATTTTTGTTTTCTGGGACAGGTGCCCATTTGTTTTTTAACTTCAGTAAGAGAGGAATGCTGGGTAAGAGACATTGGCATTTCTGGCTCAGGTAAAGTGGGTAGGTGAGGAAGCAAATGGAAACAAACAGGACAAACAAGACAAGACACAGGGATGGTGAGGGACACAAAAACATGGGGGACACCATGATTGGGGTGATAGTGGGGACAACACAAGCCCATGCCTATCAAACATGGGGACACTGAGCATTTAGTCCTCATTTGCAGAGCTGTCATCACTGTCCCCTTACTCCACTGGCTGCTGGAGTGCTTTATGTCTTCTCCTTCTATGGAACATGAGGGACAGCAGCCTCACCATCCAGCATAGGTGTATACCAATGGTGCAGTGCATGAACCTACACACCGACCATGTCACCCCCTGGAGGGTGATAAATTCCCCACCGCCCCAGTACTCCCAGAGGGTACCACAGTACCAGCTGCCAAGTTGGCCAAAACCAGAACTCATTCTCAGCTGGGCATCAGGGGCTGGCGGTAGCCACTGGG
>NC_056735.1:224552592-224580054 GCF_019279795.1 Protopterus annectens | reverse complement strand
AACAAAATTTGCTATTGTTACTCTTCGTGTTTTGGATCCAGCCTTGCTTTGTGTGTGATTGTAATATGGTACAACCACATAATTCCTTTTTTAATATTTGAATATCTTGGCTGTTTTCTGGTTCTCCAGTGGGTAATAGTGAATACTACCTTTTATGTGTTATATATAAACAGGATTTTTATTTAGGTGATACTTATGTGTATTATCCTTCTTTTGTGTTTTATGTCACATAGGACTATGGCACCCAGGTTTCCCTATCCCCTCAAACCTCCTTCAGTAACCCTATGAATGAAGTCATTGTGGAAGCATTAAGGGGACATGGGGATATGTCTAGCAGAATGCAAATTTGACAGCAGATAGTGTCTGTGAACACAGCATGTGGCCAGAGCAGGACATATGATCAGGTGTGCCATAGAGCCACTGACATGATTTTATTGGGATGGAGAAGAGCAGCTGCAGTGGCCCATGAATGGATGGATACCAGGGGGGGTCTGATACAGAGCTATCACCTACACAAAATAAAGAGACACTGTCCATTGTCAGGGATCCAGACAGCTCACTAAAATTGTACAGCATGTCATTGATGTTGGTGCTATTGTTTCAGGGACAACAAGTATTCCCAGGAGTAGCGTCCATGTGGGCTTACCTATCTCAGTTGTTAAATACTTCTTGAATAGCAAATATTGACAATACTTAAGTTTTGTAGTTCTGTTTAACATATTTTTGGGGGGGATAGTTGTAGATTGCTGCAGTTAACATATTCTTGTTGATTACATATGGGCTTAGGGTGGACGTTGCATCCAAGTTCTTGTTAAAAGTATCATTAATGGACATATAAAGGACAAAAAGATTTAACCCCCTGTGTTACTGTTAATTGTGATGATAGTGTCCTTACTTTTTGCTTAACTTCTTCCAGGACCATCCTCCATAGGGAGCCTGCAATCATCTGCACATGGTAAGCCAAACATTTTTATATCAGTACTGATAAGCAGTTCATAAGTTATTTTGTGATGTGGGTGTCAGGACTGTTGTGTGTATTGCTGTAATGTCTGTAATAGTGGCACCACTGTTAGTTTGTTAGCATATATTGGAATAATGTAGTGTAGGTACTGTTTTCTTTCCTGTGTTTGTTGCTTATTATCACCGATTATCCTGACAGTGGAAGCGTGGAACTCCTACCACCTGATGTCAGAGTATCAGGAGACTCTGATGATGATGGTGGCCTAAGAGAGGCACAGTCAAGTGGTGCAGAAGTTGAATCTGACAGTGAGGATGACATTCAGCCATCCCTTATAATTCCATCAGAAACAGCCAGTAAGCCTACACCAATCCATTCCACTAAGCCCTCAGACATTGGACAGATGGCGTGTGAGACACTTGATCAGGGTAGTGTGGTTACTACAGCTTCAGTGCCTGTCAACTCTAGCTGTAGACATAGTGTGGGTGAGGTGCCACACAAGAAGGTTTTTAGGGATGCTTGGAGGAGGTCTGCTGTCCATCCTCCACCTGATCAAGGTATTTCTTCTCATGCCACTCAAAGCATGTTTAGGGCCATCATGGAGACACAGGCAAATTTCAATAGGCTTTCCAGTCAAATGTTTAGGTTTGTAGACATAGCACAGGCTGACATGTATGACTTAATCCACCATGTTGTCGATTCAATGGATTGGATGAATGACATATTGGAACAGGCAGTGGCTGTGATGGAACATCTGCTGGGAAGGGGACAGCATCCACTTCAGCATAGGTCAGCAACATCTGATGTTAGCTGACATGGCCTTGCCCAATCACATCCTGTAGTGGTACTACTTCCAGTGCCCCATCAGTGGTTGAGGTATCCACACCCACACATGGTAGGCCATGGAGTTGTAGTCCTTGGCATCCTCAGGAGTAGAGCTCATCCAGTAGACATCATTCATGTTCAGGTAGCAGCAGTGCATCTGACCATGTGTGTTGACATGCCAGTACAACTCCTGGCAGAACCAGTTCTCATGGCTGGGTGCAAAAATGATAAGCTGCCACCTCTACCATGCATGCCTCACACCAGGCTGACAAGCCAAGACATACAGCTAACACAGAACTAACACAGAACTTGGCTGCATTCTTGCAGGCACTCACACACCAATTTCACCTGGAGGGCTTATATACACACACACACACACACACACACACACACACACACACACACACACACACACATATAACAGTTAGATGGTTCAGCCATGAGGCTTACAGCTCATTCTGTCTCAGTAGCCATTTGTTACTTTATCAAATGTCTTCCTAATTCTCTTTCTTACTCACACTTACTCACTTACCTTTTGAGTCAGCCTAGTATTCCTGCCCCACTGCCAGACAACACTCTGTGCAAGTGATGATAACTGTGCCATATCCTTGTTTTATATCTTTTGGATTTAGGGATACATAAGCTTTGTATAAAACTACACAAAGCTCCGTTCCACTATTTTTATTACACTTTAGCGCCTCATCAAAAGATGCCTTCAAGAAGTGATACAAGTTGAGTAAAAACCCCTTATTATAAAAAGCCATAAATCAATCAATTATCCAATACAAAAGCGTGCTTAATAAAGCAATTAAATTAAACATTTCCATTTCAGTTCCATATTAAGTCCTCCTGGATACAAAGTATTGTATTTTAAAATATATACTGCCTCTTTATATAGCCGCATATTTTTAATTGTCCTATATCCCCCATTTTTACAAAAACTTTTTCTAAAATAGTTGCCCATAGTAAAGTATGAGCTTCATCATGTTTTTCCATAAAATGCATGGCTACAGAACTTTCAGTTTATTTCTTTTTTATACCTCTGATATGCTCCAACAGTCTCACTTTAAATTTTCTTTTGCTTCGCCCTATGTAAAAAAGGCTGCAGGGGCACTTCAGACAATACACAATACCCTCTCTAAGAGACATAAAACTACCACTAACATCAAATTTCTTATTATTAATCTTATTGAAAGAAGAAACTATGTAATTACATATATTACAATTGTTACAAGTCCTAGTTCCTTTAAACTCTAAGGACCTGTATATATTTTCTTCTGGTAGCATGAAATAAGATCTAACTAACATGTCTTTTAAATTCTGCCCTCTTTTATAAGACATATATAGTCTTTTGTCTATAATTTTCTGTAACACTACATCTCTATGTAAAAAATCCCAGTGCCAATTGATCCCATTTTTCACTTGTTCACTTAGAACATTATATGTAGTTACAAAAAATATTTTTTCTCTTTCCTCTATCTTAAATGTTCCACTGTTAAATATATCACCAATGTGTTGTTTAAAACCCATTTTATTAACCCCCATTTTATTCACTGCTTCTTTAAGAATGTCTTTACTATATCTCCATTGTATAAACATTGCCATGGTATAACCAATCTCTTTCTCCAGATCCATATTATTGTTACATATTCTACATACCCTCAACAGTTCTCCATATGGGAGGGCTTGAACAGTATGATCTGGATGGCAAGTAGTGCCATATAGATATTGGCCCCCATCTATAAATTTTCTATGAATAGTTGTTTTGATTTGTCCCTCATTACTTACATATACTTGTATATCCAAAAAATTCACTGTTTCACCACACTGCAGCCCATCAAATTGTAACTCATATTGATTTTGATGTAAATCATTTATGAAATCATGTACATATTCTTTCCCATTTTCACAAACAAAAATCAAATCACCGATATAACGAAAATAGAATATAACATATTGTTGAAAAAATACATGTCTATAAACATAGTCTGTTTCAAATTTGTCCATGAATAGGTTGGCAAAAGAAGCCCCCATAACCATACCTTGTTACTGATGATATAACACATTATTAAAACTAAAACAGTTATTTACAAGACAGAAATGTAATAACTCCATTACATAGTTACATACTGGGCTGTCTTCAAAAAAATACTGATTAGCTGCAATTCCATCTGTAGTTTAATATTTAATTTAATACATAAACTTTGTGTCTGATGCTCAGAGTGCATAGCTGACTTAGTGCTTAATATATATGTGTCTATGATGTTGTTTTGCTAATTGTACTTTTGCCATATTTGTGTTAAACAGTTGATAGAATCAAAACATTTTTTTTGCATCACCATTTTTAAGAATCTTCTGAGAGTTATGAAGTCTGAAACTGAAATGTGTCTCATTACTTTCTAACTTCTCTCTTTAATGATTTTCTAATACAAAAGTTTGAAGCCAAACTGAGGATATTCGGTGATCTTTAGTACTTTTGGGAGTATGAATGTGTGAATCTCTGATGGCTGAGGCCTATTACTCAATAGAGGGAATATGCATTCACATAAGTCTCTACTATGACATGTTAAAGCCAATGCAGTACAAATCACCCACCTTTTACTTACTTGCATTACCAAGTAACAACATGCAAGGATATACCATTTTTTGTATTATTACACAATTATGTTTTAAAACTCCAGGCTCAACACTTATCTTGTAAATCCAGCAGTTGCTACAGTTTTAGTTCAGGGTTGAGTCTGCCTGATGCAAGGAGTACACAGCCATTACATGGGTAGGTAAAGGTTGTGAGTATTGCCTGTCATTAATGTTACTATATGTATGTGTGTAGGATGAAGGTTTTAGCCTCTTAGGTGATCAGTGAGTGCGCTATGCTTTGCCACTTAACCAATGTGAAGACATATTGAACACAACCACATCTGTCTACACCCACAGCAGCTGTGGTTCTGCCACTGACTCCTCACCTGACATCGGTGGTAGGATGTGTTCCTTTTCCCTTGTTGATCTTGCTGAGGTTTTCTCAGGATAATGTTGTGAAGCATGACACAGATGGTGAAGATTTCAGTAATGTACATAGATTGTACTGCAGGGCTCCCCCAAATGTATCTTAGGCACTGGAACCTTGACTCCAGCAGCCCAAACACATGCTCTATGCTATTTCTGGTTTGAGCATTTGCCTCATTATGGCATTTTTCAGTGTGTGTGTATGTGTGCATTTCTGATGGGTATAATCAGCCAAAGTTCCAGTGCATAACCTGAATCCCCCAGTAAATGACCCTGTGAGATATCACCCCTAGTGAACATCTGATACAGTTCTGAGGTGTGCCAGAGTGAGTTGTGGTAACTGCTGAGTTGTCAGCATGCACATTCAAGATGATTCTCTTAACATTACACATGATTTGGCAGTTAATGGAGTTGAAACCCTTTCTATTTATGTATATGCTTCCCTGTTGCCTGGGTGGTGCCTTGATTTGTATATGTGCACAATCTTTGGTCCCCAGTACTTCAGGATAGTGTGGTACAGGGTAGAACTCTTGCATTTTGTGGCCCTGTCCTCAGGACTGTAGGGAAAATATATGTAATCAATGGCATGTTGTAGCATAGCATTCAGGAACTGATGAAGGATTCTAGATGCTGATGACTATGACACCCCCAGCATGTCCTCTGTTGATCTCAGAAATGTCCTGCTAGCTAAAAGTAAGTGCTACACATACTTTTTTTTCACTGGTATGGGTTCCTTTCATTGCCCTCAGCCTGAGTTGAGGACAACAGAGTTTGCAGAGTTCCTGTAGTGTGTATCTATCCATCCTGTAGCACTCTAAAATTTCTACCTCATGCAGATCATGATAAGTTATCCGAGGTCTGAAAACTCTTCTCCTTCTTGGTCATGGTCTATTAGCAGCAGCAGCAGCATAGACTTCAGCCTGTTGCACATATATATGAATTAAAGCAACAGCAGCCCCTAACATTCTTTCTGTGTAGACTCCTGGCTGTATTATAATAGGCTTTGGAATTCACAGAGAAAACCAGCAGTGAGTCTACATATTTGCTTTATAGCTTGTCAAATACCTCCTCCATCTTGGATTGGTTGATTAGCATACAAGTCATCTGCTTATGCTGTAATTTTCCTGCCATGTTGTTTACTGTGGTTGTGAGGCTCCACACACCATGTAGAGATGCTTACTGAATACAAAGCAGTATGCTACCATATGCACATAATGCTGCAAAGTGCATATGGTCTTAGCGGACCATGTAGGATTTATTGAATCTGCCCCAGAGATTATATTTGATAGATTTAAAAAAAATATTTGAGGTTAGTTCAATTCCCTCTGATATAATACATAAACAAGATAGTGGATTAAACAGCACAAACACCCTGGCACTTGGCAGTCCAATAGCAGGCAAAAGAAAAAGTGAAATAAACTTAAAAAAACTTTTGATATAGGACAAATAAATGTGGTTTAGCACTTTTGTCAGTACATTGACATCTTTAGAATCACAAAACAAAGTAAAAACTAGTTTAAATACTTTTCAAGTAAATTAACCCCACACCAATAATAAACCAATCAATGTGTAATAGACCGACCTCTAATAAACGTAACATGCGCAAGTAAATTTTAGTTAAGAACAACAATATAAGAAAAAAACATTTAAAGTATTAAATGCCACTAAAAATAACCATATACAAATGTGTAAAAAAATCTGAAACCATATTGTGTCTTCTTTTAAGTTCACTGGTGATAAAAACACTTTAACTTAAGCCTGAGGGATTGGTGGCATTTAATCTTAGTTGCCACACCATTTCCCTGTGCATCAATAAATGTTTCCAATCACCACAAAAAGGGCCATTGTGAACCTACTCCAGCACTAGAAACTTAAACTTATCAAAACCATTACAAGCCACAGAATGGGGTGCCAGTGCACTTTTATTGTCAAGTTTCTGAATGCTGTATATATGTTGACAAATTCTGTGGTTTAACCCATTAATCATCTTGCCAATGTAAAAAGCCTGGCAAGACTGACAGATAGCAAGGTACACCACCCTCTTGGAGAAACAATTACATTTACCTCCAAAAAGCCATTTTTTGGCCACACTATGCAACCATCCACACTAGTTGTCTTCAATAAATCTGCACTGTTTGGGATCTTTCACATTTTACAGTGACCGGCCAAGTACCCCCATTCTCCTGTGGTTTTCTCGCCAACAAATCGTTAATGTTGTTTTTTTCTTTTATATGTAAAACTTGGTATAGACTCTCCAATAGATCTAGTATTTTCGTGACAATTAAACAAAAAACAGTTTTTTGTGATAATATTTTCAATACCCTTTACATCAAGAGTGTAGTGCAAAATCATATATTGGTTGGTTTTGCAATATTGTTGTCATTGCATAACCCTTGTTTAATAATAAGGCTGTACTTACCTACCCTTTCAGCTTTAACCCCTTCGAGGGTACTTTCCAAAAGATGGTTGGGAAAGCCCCTCTCAAGAAACATGTTCTGTATTGTTTCAAATTCCCTCATACACCAGCCATCATTAGATGTAAGCTGAAAGGCTCATATAAATTGGATTTTTACTATGCCTCTCTTTTGATGGTTGGGATGACAACTGAATAAAACAAAAAAGAATTACAGTAAGTAGGTTTTTGATACAGGCGAGTCTCCAGTCCTGCATCCTGTGACCACAAAATTGTTATATCTAAAAAATTGATCTCATGGAAGCGTAAATCATTTGTAAATTTTAGAAAGTCAGTGCTAACATCCAGCAGGGTAAAAAATTATTTTTAACAACACAGTGTCCCCTTGCCAAACCAACAGCAAATCATCTAAATATCTAAAATATCCCTTGCAGAACTTAAAAAAGGGAATGTTAAACAATATAGACAGTTCCCATTTCAATAGAACCCCATTAGCAAATACAGGGGCACAATCAGCCCCCATATCAACACCTGTGAGTTGCTTGTAATTGTTATCATCAAATCTGATAAAGTTGTTGCTCAATATGATATCCATAAACTCACTGATAAGAATACAATCAATTTCAGGAAGGCTGCTATAAGATTTAACCACATCAACAAAGCAAACCAACCCCTCTTCATGGGGTATACAAGAAAAAAGTTTTTTAACATCACAGGTAACAAGCACAGTATCTGAGTCAAAGCAAAAATTTCTAAGTTTGTCCAGCAAGTCCCAGGAATCTTTAAGTATGTGCCAAAACCCAGAAAATAATTTCTTTAACTTGTTGCCAATACATTTTGCCATGGGTTCTATCATGGATCCTGCTGAGGCCATAAAAGGTTAATAATAATATGCACCTTATTGACCTTTATAATAACAAATGTGAAATCAACATCTGATATCCTTCTTACTGTAGTCTGAGGACCAAAATGAGGTTATAAGAGAAAATGGAAACACCGATAACTAATCTGGCTTATTTAAAGTGAAATAGGACCTAAGTAGCTCTTTCTCTCTCTTTCTTAATAACATATAGAAGGGTTTCATAAAATGATTCATATCAAGATAGGGAACATACATGCATGAAGCAGAAGCATGAGATAAGTGTAGTTAGACTAATGTGGAGGCTGAGATGTAGTTTGTTTGATTTTATCAACAAACTAGGAATATGTTATTCCATGGTAGAATGTTTAAGGTTATAGTGTTAGATAATATTCTACTTGTTTTAATTTTTTTGTCCATAGCTGAATGTTCTTTATCATTATCTCTGAAGTATATAATAATTATTTACGTAAAAGTATTTTAGTAATATGTTCTTTTACAAATGTTTGATTTTAAATGTTATCTATAAATATTAATGGATTAGATATCTATTAAAGATGGAAAGCCTGGTTAAATACCTGAAGTTACATAAAGTTCGAATAGTATTTTTACAACAAACACATTTACTCAATAATGGTGTTAATAAATTATTATTAAAGAATGATTTATTTCTGGCAGGCTCTGGTTTTAGTTCTAAAAGAAGAGGTACTTTCATTCTGTGGAAGAATTCCACAGTTATGCCAAATGTAATGGTTACTTATGTTGGGAAAAATTGTATATTAAGCATTGTTGTAACTGAATGGAATACAAAAATATATACTTTCGTAAACTCTTATTGAATTCCAGGGCTAGGAGCTAATGATGCAAAAAAAATATCGAGACACTATAGCCTATTATGTGAAAGGTGAGGTCATAATGGCTGGTGATTTTAGTTGTATCTTATCTGATAAAGACACCACTGTTAATAAGAAATCTGGAATCATGTCTTCAGCCAAACACTTATCAAATTTTGCAAACCTTTAGAACTTAAAGGATATACATAAACTAAGAAAAGTAAATTCGCTTCAATACACCCTTTATTCTTATAGATATGGAACTCTGAAAAATATTGACAAGGTTTTTGTTACAGACAATTCATTTTCAAATATAACAGAAGTTTGCACAGTGTCATGTCCATTATCAGATCACAATGCTATTGTATTCAACATTATTAAAAAAAATAATATTTCATTATAAAAGACTAGAGCATACATTGTTAAAATAAAAGGATTTAAAGAGTGGTATGTAAATGAGATCAAGAAATTTATAGAAATAAATACAAATGGTGTTGAAATGATATCCTTTGGGACTTACTAAAGGCTTACTTAAATGGTAAAATTACATTCTGGTATATGAGTAAAACAATAGAATGAGATCAAGAATTAAATACATTACAAAATGAAATAGATAAAATAAAGGGTGGTGCAGTGATTAGCATTGTCACCTCACAACAAGAGGTTCTCCAGTTTGATTCTTGACTGGGGTACCGTCTGTGTGGAGTCTGCATGTCTTCCTTCCATTCACGCTGGTTTCCTCTGGGGGCTCCAGTTTCCTCCTCCATTCCAAAGGCATGCATCTGGAACATTTCTCCAGAGGCCTCTGCTGAAACAGAGTTTTGTCCCAGTTGGACTTTCCTGGTAAACAAATATTAAACTTAAATTAAAAAGTACACCTAAAACCAAATGACACTTTAAATTTAATCGTAATAAAATGAGTACATTAAATAAGAAATTAAAAAAATTCACATAAAAAATTTTGATTTCAATTGGAATAATTCACAAATTAAATATATTGGTATCATCATTATGTCTAATAGTAAGAAATGATACAAGTGAATTATTAACAGGTTATTGATAAAATTATAAGTCTAGTCACAAACTGGAATAAGTTTTTTTTACTATAGAAGAACATTTAATGTTAATTAAGATGTCAATTCTCCCTAAAATATTATTTGCTATGCAATCATTAACATTGTCTCCACCAAAATATTGCTGAAAAAGATTTATTACATCCAAATTAAGTTTCTTTGTCATCCAAATAAAGATATAGTTTATTTTAATTGGCAAACAAAAGGTTGGGATAAAGGTGGAATAGGATTCCATGATATTCAGTTGTATGGTGCTTCATCTATTATAAAAATTATTGCATTGTGGATGAATTCATTGTATATGAGTCAAAATGCAAACTAATACATCAGGTATTATTATCTAAAAATACAAAACATGTTACTAATTGTCAAAAGCAAATAGTTCATGACAGTTTTGTCTGGCTATTAAGAGATTATTGTTTAAACAGAAACACTTCTAATCAAATTCCATATATAGATAATATTCGTTCTTCCTTCTGGAAATTAATTTATTTTAATTATTGTATTAAAAACTAATATTTTCAATTTTTTCAATAGCATATACAAATGAATGCCTAGAAGCTCACAATTTCACTAGAATGATAGAGTTAAAGAACAAATAATTTATTGTCATCAATTTTAAAATGGAACTGAAATACATTATGTTGAAAATGTAATGTCTATATATAATCACAATTGTAATAAGTGGTTAAAGCTTCAGATATGTAGGGATTTTGTAAGTTCCGAGATAAATAAAATATTTAACTTGGATAAGGAATTGTCCCCCCAAATATTGGAATTCCTAATTAATATTAATAATAAAGCAAAGGAAAATAAGTCTTACTTATCATAGATTTATAGAATTCTTAGATTAGACTTCTTATACCCAGACAATGCTTTTTGGAATTAGTCCACAAAATTAATAATGGAAATTTTACGGATGAAGATAAAAAATAGTATTAGAGTCAACAACAGGAAAAACTACATCCTCTTTATACTGGAAAAAATTTCACCTGGAAATTCTTGCACAGAGCATTTGTTACACCTAACATAGTTACAGTTATGTATAAATCAAGTAGAATCAAATGCTGGATATGTGATTCTGAGGTGACAACTGATTGGATACATATGGCCTATGAATGTGAGGTTATCTCCCCTTTAAAATTAATAACATTATTAAAGCACTGTGGTCAGATAGATGTAATATTTCTAAGTTACTGATTTTATTTAATGCTCAGATCCCTGACATAATTCCAAGGACTCAAGTGCATCTTTTTTGGTCTATGCTATCAATAGCTAAGAAGATAATACGCAAGAATTAGAAGAGTAAAACTACTCCCTCTTGTACTGGTTTTCATAGTAGGATAAAAATTATATGTAGTAGTGAGTTACATATGACTACAATGAGAACTTCTAATATTACTCATTCCTTTAAGTTGTGGCTAAAACTTAATGATCTGCTTGAAAATATTAACTGCTGTTAATTTATATTATAGTGATATATTACACAGCTGTGAATGTATGTAAATAGTTATTTGTTTCATTTTACTCTGATTGTTCTTTGTTATTAAAATAAAATATTTTTTATATAAAAAAGAAGAGTGTGCTGCAATCCATAGTTACAGATGTCTCACTGTAACAGATGGGAGAGGTATGTATTTGCAAAATGAGGGACATGGTCATGTGACATACATTAATATGCATATTAATCAAGGCACAAGTCATGTGCTGTCATTTTCTTGGCATTTGGGTTGCGTGTGTATAGGAATGTCAGTATATACCTCTCCATATAATGTAGGTATGTGTGTTAGGAAGACTAGTTAGCCTGTAGAAGACTTAGTCAAAAATAATTTAGATGCTAGCAGGTTTGGATAATGACATTAGCTATATGGGAACTATTTCAGATGTCATATCAAATGATTGGTGTATAATACATTTTGTGCAGGGTAATCAACACATTATGTGTGTCCTTCCTGCTACAGTTGCTACACAAAACACATTGAAATATAAAAGGCTGAATAGTACCCCTCTGAATGCAGTATAGCCTTGTTGAGACTACACAACCATAACTTGCAAACAGGTGCAGCATAAATGTCAAAAAGTAAATGAACTACTGAAAATGTACATTTCACATGCAGCATCTGTACACTGGCATATAACAATGTTATCCACCATGCAGAGGTCACTTCCTCCATTGCATGGATGTTCACGCAACCATGACTCTGGGAGCAAATTCTATGAAGTTATTTAATACAGCAGCAGCACCACCACCAGCACAAACATCACAGACACCCAGCATATCTGGATTCCAACTTGTCAGCATGATACAGTCTTTACCTTATGGAGAGATGATTAGATTGTCTAGGCTCTGTAATAATAAAATGGATTTACAAAAACAAATTAGTCAAGTATTATCTATGTTTTTACAGAGAGGATATAGTAAGAATATAATGTATGGGTCAATTGATAAACTAATACAATATAATTTGAACGAACATGACATTAATAGTAGAAAAAGATTTACTAATGTTAGTAATATGAATTCTTTGGTTGAAAAAGATAAAATGTTTTTTGTGACTACCTGTAATGCTTTAAGTACTAGGATCTGGGAACTAATAAAGTATTACTGGAAATTCTTACATAGAGATGAACTACTACATAGAATTGTTTCTGATTTACCTTATGTGGCTTATAAGAGAGGTCAGAATTTGGGGGACAAATTGGTTAAAGCTTACTATATTGCACCAGTAGCTAGTCCCTCTACCTCATTAGTATCCTTGGGTACTATACCATGTAACAATTGCAATATATGTTCCCCTATTAAATTGAGTTTTCCTAGGATTAATGGAAAAACATTTAAACCACATAATTACTTTACATGTGATACAGTGGGTGTAAGTTATTGCCTGAGATGTCCCTGCAACATTTTCTATATTGGGGAAACTAAAAGGAAATTTAGAATTAGGTTGCAGGAACATATTAGAGATATAAAAAAGGGGAGACTAGAAAATCCTATAGCATCTCATTTTGGGGGAAAACATAATAGTGATGCTAACCAATTACAAGCTACTATTCTGGAAGAAATGTTTATCAAGAAAGGGGATGATAGATTAATTAAAATATTTTACTGTATAAGGAAACTATATTTATATTGAAATTTGATACACTGGCACCAAGAGGTTTGAACAGAGAAATTAATTGGAGAAGTTTGCTTTAAATTTTTAAAAAGCATGTTTAATTGATTGATTACTTAATTAAATGATTACTGGTGATGTATAAACAGGGGAATGTGTTTTTTGGTAAATTTGTACTCTTTGAAGGCTGTAATGGCCGAGGCGCTAAGACAAGATAAGGAATACATTTTATTGTGGAACTGAATCCATTGTCGTTTTTGGAATAATTTGCTGGTTCTGCTGTTCTGCTGTTTTGCTCTTGGTTGTCATATGTATTAATTCCTTGAAATTTGGTAAAGATAATTATATTTCTGATACATTATGGGTTTGCTAGCATTCATACCTGAGCCATACTTACCCTGTTCTGCTCTGAGATGTGTGAGTCAGCCCTGATGCTCCTCATGATTCCTTCCAATCTTTTTGGACATTATACAGAACAGCAAATAGACAAAAAAGCATGACAAAATATATCCTTGGTGATCCTTGGTATTGTATTGGCTTGTGATGGGTTACTAAACAACTCACATAATCAATATGGTAAAACTAACCTGTCTCATGACAGTCTAATCCCAGCTCACATTCCCTATTCGGTGGTGAACAATCCAATGCTTGGTGAATTCTGCTTCACAATGATTGGAAGAGCCGATATCAAAGGATCAAAAAGCAGTGTTGCTATGAATGCTTGGCTGCCACTAGCCAGTTATCCCTGTGGCAATTTTTCTGACACCTCCTGCTTAAAACCCAAAAAGCCAGAAGGATCATGAGGTCCCACATTCACAGTCTGTATTCATACTGAAAATCAACTGTTAAAGATCAAGCAAACTTTTACCCTTCTGCTCCATGGGATGTTTCTGTCCTCCCTGAGGTCACCTTAGGACACCTGCACTATTTTTTAACAGTTGTATCACCCCCGTCAAACTTCCCATCTGACACTGTCCCTGGAGTGGGCTGTGCTTGGACACCCAGGCGCTTGGAGCCAGAAGCAAGACCCCTGGCAGGGCTCGCCTCCCTGTCTTACCGGGTAAGTGAAAGATGTCCTGCTTGCACCTTTTCATGTGACTATAATGCTGAAAACATCATTCTGCAGTGTGTAGGATGCTAGTTATACTGGTGATAGTTTTGGCCAAGCTATTCCAAGCCTCAGCCTTCTACTGATATGTATTATAGTCCTCCTGCAGAGGCCTACAGCTGTAGTTCTTTCTGAAGAGTGCAACAATGATCTTGACTTCTGACACCACCTTTGAGCTTCAAGTCAAGAACCATCCTCACCTCCCATGTCTTCTCAAGGATATCAGGAACATAGAACTGCAGCCACATTCTGATCTTGCATGTACCAGGCTGTGTGCAATAACAGACAACCTTGACAACTGCATTTGCATGATAGAAAGCATACACATGGAATGGGGTACAAGTTGGGTATGATTTCTTCAATGTGCACTTCAGCTGTGCTGAGGCTTGCCATGAGCATGTATGAATGTTCCACAATGACTTCTTAACTGTTTTTGATGATATCTCAGCTGCATTTCAAAAAATATCTTGGCACCTCTGGGCATGTTCTTGGGAAGGTGAACGGCAATCATAAGTACAACCAAGTGACAAACCAATATAACATGACATTATCAGTTAAGTTACTGTCATTCTTCTTCATCTTAGGTACTTTTACTTTAAGTAGGACATAGTGTCTTGTTGGCATAGTTGTGTCTGATAGCACCAGGGAACTGAACCTATTACAAACAAGTAAACTGAATTACTTTGCTCTGTGTATTCACTGTTAATGTTACAAAAGAAGTGATATTCCTGGAGTGCAAGTTCATGTATAACAATTGAAAGATGACTAGAGATATCTCCAATTCTGAAAAGTCTTGATGTCTTTTGCTCTGATGTGTTCTTTTATTGGATTAATATATAGAGGTGTATATGTATTCCTGTGTAAAATTGTTCTTTGTATTGAGTTCATAATGTCATACTTCAGTACAATATACAATTGTGATGATGACTAATCTTATTCCAGTGAAGCCATGTTCAGACTTATGTTGAAATGTGTGTGGCTCATCTCTTAATGGTTTCCCTAACATCTACTGATGTTAAAATATCATACTTTATGCCAAGAATTAATTGTAACATCCAGCACATGTAAGCGTTTATCTTTTTACTCAGCGGCACAGTTATCTTTTAACCATATTTTTAGTAAAGTGGTATAAAAGATTTCTCCTAAGTCAGTGAATGTAATAAAACCTTTTCTATATGCTTGTTCTCTCTGACACACCTTTTGTAAGTGTACATCTCAGTAGCAGGAATGTTAAATGCTTAATTATTCATGGAACAAGGTAAATACAAGCAATTCACAAAAATCTCTCCAAGCTTCTTCCACAAGTCTGTGGTTGTGAGTTGCTTGTATTTGCCTTGTTACAGCATGGATACTTTTGGGATTTGTTCTACTTTTGCTGGTTTATCCATGTGGTTTATCACTGGGTAGTGCTTTTTATATGCATTTTATGGGCTACTATTACCCATGAACATGGCAGAAGGAGTTGTGGCTGGTAAAGAAGGTGAGATCTGTTTGACCAGTAAGTAGAAATGACAGACTTCTGGGTTTTATGAATGTGCAACAGAATATTTTGCTACTTTGTGAGTTGCCATTTGGTATGAATGAATAAGTACTACAGCTGATTATAAGGCTCAAGATTTGCAGAGAGGTATTGAGAATGATTTGTATAATTTCAAGAGGTTACAATGCCAGCGACATTATTTAGATGCATGTGTACAGATGAATGTTGAACCCAGGGGCCTGAGGGTCCTTAACATGCCTACTTATGGGGATACATATCCAGCTTTATTAGCAGAATGTCAATGGATTAACCTGCAAACCAGCTAAGCTTATTTAAAACTGTTGATTGAATTTTTCCAGCCTATAGAGACTGAACTGAATGAGAAAATCAATCAGCAGAAACAAGATCTTTTTTCCCTGGTGGGAAGGAGTCAGCAGATTTGTTCCTGGATGAGCCCATTGCCAAAGTTTTGGGTTATAAAAAGAGGCTGTTTCAGATAAAATGGAAGAAGTTAGCCAGGGATCTGACAAACTTTACCAGCCACCATGTTTTTACATGGCCAAGAACCAGTGAACTACAGGAGAGGGGCCGTGAGGATAAGATGATGGATTTGAATACTACAACCAATATGAACACCAATCAGCATTTGTCTGAGGGAGGGATGTCACCCATATGAACTGGGTCTACTTATTTCACTTATTTCCAATGTCAGAACCCCTTCCTTCTACATTGAGTCCAGATGCAACTGCGGTGGTAGTAGAACCGCCACCCATTGTGAGATGGAAAATTATCCAGCAACCTAGGGAACAGGTTTTTCCTGTTCTTCCATTGCCTTTTCACACCAACAGGAAGAAGTCATATAAGCAAGATGTAGAGTGTGGAGGGCAGAAGAGGAAGCACCCCCCCATGAACAACATGAGGACCTTGAAGAAAATGTGGGTCCTGATTCAGGTGGACTAGTTTGGAACATATTACAGCATGTCCTGACAGGGGCAGAACTTTCTTTGTTGAACAAAGGTTTGGGTTTTATTCCTTCATCACCTTCTGAAATTTCTGAGACATTAATTAAATTACGTATGTTTGCACATAATGTATCACTGAAGATTATGTTTGAATGTGCTAATCAAACTGAAGTGAGTGCTTTTAAAAAGCCCAGTGTTTTTATGCCAAATATGCAGCCAGTAGTTAAAGTATTTTTATGTGCATGTGAAACAGATTTGTATCATTTTTTTGAGAGAAGGAAATTGTTTATGTGTAATAGTAATTTAAGTTCACAAGAACAAGAAGCATTGAATTCCTTAAAGCATAACATGAATGTGATCATCTGACCAGCTGATAAGGGGGGGGGGGTCCGGTGGTTGTATTGGATGCTGATTATTATTTTGAAAGTATGAGAGCTATACTACAGGATGAGGATGTATATAAGGTTGTGGATCTGGGAGTAGTTGAATGGATGAAAGAGAATATAATGACATTGGGTGAATATAAATGTATGGGTATTATCACCAGGGAATTGTTTGAGTTCTTTAAAGTGGATGATCCACTTGTTCCTCAGATGCATGGACACCCAAAAATTCATAAACATCCCACACAACTAAACTTTAGACCCACAGTGGCTGGGAGTGGATGGCTGACCGAACCAATGTCCAGTTATCTGGATAAACAGCTCAGGATAGTGCTGGGTGAATGTCCAACTGTCCTAAGAGACACTGAGCATTTCCTGAGAGATTAATCTCAAGTGGTATCAGATCCTAATTATGTAGGAATGGATTTTTTTAGTCACACTAGATGTTATGTCATTATTTACCTTGATACCAAGTCAAGAGGGTATAGATATGGTTAAATCATACCTGATAAGGACTGGGTAGATGGGTAGGTGGCATGTAGATTTGTTATATTTACGTTTGGAGTTAACATTAGAGCTCAATTTGTTTTTGTTTGATGGGACTTGTTACTGGCAAAAATCAGGTGCTGCAATGGGCACTAGTTGTGCCAGCTCATATGCTAATCTGGTAATGGTCGAATGGGATCACCATAATATACTGAGTGGCAGAGTGCCAATATTTGTTTTTATTGATGTTTTGTCAATGACCTTTTCCTTGGATGGAAAGGGGATGAATTGAGTCTGAATGAATTTGTACAGAAATTGAATAACAGTAGCAGTTTCTTGAAGTTTACTATGAAACATTTCGGTACAAAAATTGAGTTTCTAAATGTAGAGGTTTTGAGAGATCAGGATGGTGGTTTGTTGACTAAAATGCATAGGAAGGATTGTTATCATCCAGAGTTTCTGCACAGAGACAGTATGTACCCCCAGCACATTTTCCCCAATATTGTGAAGGGTCAGGCCATGAGGGTTTCACGTTTGTCCTATGAAACCCAGGAGTTTGAACATACCCTAGGACATTTGAAAGAATATTTTTGAGGGAGGTGTTATACCCAAACTGAAGTGTATAGAGCTTATGAACAAACACTTATGGAGTGGAATACTAGGACCAGACCCTATTTTTCAGGGGAAAGAAGGTTCAAGACAAATAGACGGTGGCAGAGGTGCAATATGCCTATGCTTCTGTCATACACTAAGGATATTGGGAAAGTGAGGGATATTATAAGGAAAAACTGGAGCATCCTGCAAGGGGATGAAAGGATTATTGGGCTGGTAGGGTCCAGACCCAGGTTTAACTACTGAAATAAGAAGAAGTGGAAGCAAATGTTGTGCTATCCATATGTTCCCAAGAAAATTAAAGAAAGGTTATTAGGTACTAGGAAGTGTAATGGGTGAGCATTTTGTGAGTACATGGATGAATCCCAGTACTTTAAGCACCCAGGGATTGGTCACCTATGGCAGTTGAGAGTTACCGATGATTGTAATACTAAGAACATGACTTATGTGGCCCATTGTCAAGTATGTTTTAAGTTTTATGTGGGTAAATCAATCATTGGCTAAGGGAATGCATTAGGGACCACCTCTACTGCACCCGGAAGGGTCTTGACTATTGTGCTCAGCGAAACATACATTGCAGACAGGGGATATTTGCATGTGCAGGAAGAAAGTAAGAGAATGGGTGATTTGGTAAATAGGCAGACCAACCCAAAAATAGGCAGGGAAGACAGAGTGCACGGGTCAAACCAATGTAATGTAGAATCCAAAAAATATCCAGCACAAGGGAAAAAACGAAAAAAAATCTTTTCAGAATTTATTGTGGCAAACCCCATAAATACAATAAAAGCAAACCGGTTTCGGCTAGAAAATTATAGCCCTCTTCAATACATCAAAAACATTCATTAGGGCAAACCCTTACCACTGCTTATATATGCCAAGGACTTGATCACTTAATTAAAATTATCCATCAATTGGTTCAGACCACAACTAACTTAACTCATTCAAGCCTGGTTTGAATAAGGCACCTAACCTAACAATCCAAGCAGATTCTTTTTGGTTTAATAAATCATGCCATCCAGCTTTACATAACCTATTCATATGTATTTTGTCGATTGTGGTAAAGGTGAATTTGGCAATTTTGTGTGTTAGAGTGTGTTTGTAGAGGGTATTAAAAACCCTTTTATTTCTTATTTCACTTAAATGTTCACTGATTCTATGTCTGAAGGGTCTGGATGTTTGTCCAACATAAAATAAAGAACAAAAGCAAGTGGCCAAATAAACGATCCAATCACTGCTGCAATTTCCAAAGCATCTTATTTCATAAATTTTAGATGTGTTGCAGCTAGTAAATTCCTTGGTTTGGGATACATGTGTGCAAACACTACAATGACCACAAGAAACACAACCTAATACTGTAATGTTTGTAATGGGTTAGATATGAATTAATGGTTCTTCCTCTACGATAAGAGAATAAACATCTGGAGTTGAGCAGTTCACTCAATTTATCCTGGGCTAACAAAATGTCCCAATGATTATTTATGATGTTTTTAAATCTATTAGTATTGGTCCCAAAAGTAGTGACTAACCTAATGGGTTGTGGAGTATGTGTTTCAGCCTGAATGGTTCTATCTTTATATTGTAACAATTGACAACTATCTAGTTTGCCAACCTGATGTAATATCCGAGTAATAGAATCCTGATGATATCCTCTGGTAAGTAACCTGTTAGTTAAATCATCTTGGCAGGCTTTAAGAGTTTGTTCGGAGGAACTTATACGTTTAATATGTAGATATTGAGACTTAGGAATATTATTGATGATGATGATGTGGCGAGGATGATGGCTGGAGGCATGTAACAAGGTATTATATTCTGGAAATTTTCTGTATACTTTCGATTCCAGTGTATGATCCTCCTGTCTGGTTATGATGACATTCAGGAATGTTATTTGTTGATATTCAATATGCAATGTAAATTGAATACCCCATTTATTCTCATTAAGGTTTTGTATGAATTCATGCACATATTGTTGATCCTCCTGCCACACCATCCAACAATCATCCAAATATCATCTCCAAATATCAAGCTGGTCCAAAAATAAATTATAACCGTCATCATATATTAACTGTTCCTCCAAAAAAACCATAAACAGGTCGGCATAAATGGGAGCAAAGGATGCTCCCATAGCCATACCACAAACCTGCCAGTATGATTTACCATGAAAATAAAAAACATTTTTTGACAACACGTGTTCAGTTAGACATATAAGGAGTGTGTTGAATCCAGGAGTGTATAGTTTTGATTTGTCAAGCCAGAACTGAATAGCCTATAGACCTGCCCATTGTGGTATACTGGTGTATAGGGAGGTGACATCAAGTGTACATAGATACCAAGCTGGTTCCAGTTGTGTATCCTGAATAATATTAAGAAATTGTGTGGTATCCTTCAACCTTGACCTAACCATAGGTAGCAAAGGTTGCAAATATTGTGTAAGGAAGGCAGATAAAGGTTCAGTTAATGATCCCCTTGCAGATACTATTGGCCATCCTGGAGGACTAGTAGGATGTTTATGTATCTTTGGTAGTAGGTATAAATACTGGGGTATGGGATATGAGACCTTAAGTTGTCTGCAAATTTTCTGACTAATTATGCCTTCCTCTGTTGCTCGGTCTAGGAAGGAGTCAATTTCTTTTTTGAAATTTGGAGTTGGATCCAGTACCATGTGTATATAAAATCGGGGATCAGTTGTTTTTCAGTCTCTGCCTGGTACATGTTTCAATCCATAACCACAATGCCACCACCCTTATCTGCCGGCAAAATAACTAGATCATGATTAGTATTAAGGTCCTGTAATGCTTGTTGTTCTGCTTTAGACAAATTATATCTAGCCAACTGGTATTCATGAGAAAAGTGAAGATCTTTTAATACACACTCCTTAAAGACTGCAATGTGCTTACCCATAGGAGGTTCAAAATTAGATTTCCCAAAGTGGAAACCAGTAGATCCTTGAGTATTTTGTGCATCTGAAAAAAATATTTTCAAATTAAGTATCTACAAAAATCATTAAGTTCATTGACCAAAGTATGTTCAGGTACCACAAAAGTTGGCAGAGAATTGAGACCCTTGTTCATTAGTTTAATTTGTACATCAGACAATTTGTATGAAGAGATATTATGTACATTGTTCACTGTGATACAATCTTCTCTAACAGTTGTTGAATACTGTGTGTTGTTTCTATGTTTCCTACCCCCCCTACGTTTTTTATGCCTAAAGGGTCTACATGAGGTTTTCTTTTGGCCACTGGAGATTCTTGGGTAGAAAGGGAGTCTAAATCAGTGACAGAGGATGAATCATCCTCAGAAGTGCCACTATGGGTCTGTGCTGATTTTCCAAGTATTGATTTTGGTCTCTTCTTTCTATTGGTTATTTTAAAACCAGGATCTGAAAAGCGCACACTTTTTTGAGTAACAAAGGGTTTCCCCTTTTCATAGTCTATAATGTCTCTTTGGAATTTTTGGGTTTTCTTCTTAACAAGCTGTTCCTCCAATATTGATAGATCTTTGGCCAGGTTGCTTAGATAACTATTAAAAAAGGTTTCTGTCTCATATACCTTGGCCTGTTCACAACTAGTAGTAACTTCCCCTATACATTTATCAATCATCCTTTCATAATATGCAATCAGGATGTCCACAAAAGGCATGGATGCTTTATGTTGTGCTTGGGCCCAGTCCTGAGAAAGTTGGTTTTCTATCTGGCCCAACAGGGGTTGAATCCTAACTCGTAAACCTCATGGTGTGATGTCCTTAAGCTTGTAAGCTTTAAATAGTTTAAGGTGCCAAATATTGGCCCCAAGTGTCCTCATATTTTTGGTCAACATTTGAAATAGTAGACCACAAAGATATTGTGGGTCATCCTTATCTAAAGCAGAATTGGTAAGATTGGATGGTTTAAAACCAAAAATCTCTAAATTGTCCCTGTCAGCTGATAAACCTTGCAATAGCTTGGTGAGGTCCATGATGTTTAATGAATACTAAGAATATATCAATAGTTGAATCAATTCTGTTGTTCAGCCATCAATTATAAATAAAAATTATTGAAACAGATCTGACTTAAGATAAGTAACTGTTCAACCATGGAAAAGTACAAAACAAACACCCAAATTAAGCTCTGATAGTGGGCAGAACATGAACCAAAACAGGTTAATTAAATGTCTGTTATTAGTCACTAGATGTTGGTCCCAACAAACCCCTTGTCAAAGGAAAATCCCAAATATACCAAACACCATTAAATGTTGATGTCTATTAGATCCAAATTAGAATTAACAACCATAGGAATTGGTAGTGGCCGACCTACGTCTCTGCCACCCACTAATGTTAATTGTTAATGCATAAAAGCACTGTTCGACAATTCCAACTGGTATTGGTTCTCAATAAAGTTCTTTCTTTGTAAGAACATATACTAATAAAGGGTGACTGACTTCGTCTCTGCCACCTTTGAGAAACAACAAGATTCTTATGCCTTAATAGATATTGCTGATAATGTATTAAACTGATGCCTATAAACACAAGCAATATAGCTGTGTCCTTATAGAACTGAAAATGATTTGAGTCTTGGGTCCATAAAAGACATCAAAAAAGATGAGCAAACCTCATCAGTAATTATCAAAACAAAGGTAGTTGAGGCCAGCAATCTGTATAACTCAAAATTATTGAACTATAATATCTTATTAGTTCACAGTTTAAACACACTGTAAAGATCATGTAAAGCACATATTCAAAAAGTAAAAAACAACTATATAATAAAAAAAATAGAAATTAGTAATTAGGATGTAAGTTTGTATCCTGATATATCTGTATATTGTAAGACCTCAATAAAACTATCTAAACAGCAGACAATTATGAGAATCTACGTTGTAAAAACAGTATTATAATCTAAAGTTATTCGCATATAGACAATAGACAACCCCCTGTGTCCATGAGTATGTCATAACTATATGTAATATCTTTTTAAGAGTCGCCCTGGTAAACAAAACAAACAGGAATTATATATACATAGTAATCCTGAAAAAAGTACAACGAAGTTACAATTATAGGTGTTTCATAAATCAATACATCAAAAAGAGTCCAAAATATGATGTATAAACGATTCCGATGACTTGGTTCCTCAATTAAGATGTCTGGTTAATCAGAAAAAACCACTGTGCAACATATCATCGTAACCATATGTCCAAGCCTCAAAATGTAGCCACAGATTGCTCCGATTAATAAAGAAGAGACACAGCCTTCGAGTTAACAAACAATGCTGTTGATAAAAAGTTATGTTAAAGCCTGCCAAGATGATCTAACTAACAGGTTACTTACCAGAGGATATCATCAGGATTCTGTTACTCGGACATCACATCAGGTTGACAAACTAGATAGGTGTCAATTGTTACAATATAAAGATAGAACCATTCAGACTGAAACACATACTCCACAACCCATTAGGTTAGTCACTACTTTTGGGACCAATACCAATAGATTTAAAAACATCATAAGTAATCATTGGGACATTTTGTTAGCTCAGGATAAATTGAATGAACTGCTCAACTCCAGATGTTTATTCTCTTATCGTAGAGGAAGAACCATTAATTCATATCTAGCCCATTACAAACATTAAAGTACACCTATTAGCCAACAGAGAACCATGTTTGGAGATAGGCTGTGTTTCTTGTGTTCATTGTAGTGCTTGCACACACGTATCCAAACCAAGGAATTTACTAGCTGCAACACATCTAAAATTTATGAAATAAGATGCTTTGGAAATAGCAGCAGTGATTGGATTGCTTATTTGGCCTCTTGCTTTTGTTCAACATTTTATGTTGGACAAACATTCAGACCCTTCAGACACAGAATCAGTGAGCATTGAAGTGAAATAAGAAACAAATGGGTTTCTATTGCCCTCTACAAACACACTCTAACACACAAAACTGCCAAATTCACCTTTACTATAATAGACAAAATACATATGAATAGGTTATGTAAAGCTGGATGGCACGATTTATTAAACCAAAAATAATCTGCTTGGATTGTTAGGTTAGGTGCCTTATTCAAACCAGGCTTGAATGAATTAAGTTAGTTCTGGTCTGAACCAATTGATGGATAATTTCAATTAAGTGATCAAGTCTTTGGCATATATATAAGCAGCTTTAAGGGTTTGCCCTAATGAATGTTTTTGATGCACTAAAGAAGGCTATAATGTTCTAGCCGAAACAGGTTTGCTTTTATTGTATTTATAGGGTTTGCCACAATAAATTCTTAAAATATTTTTTCATCTTTCCCTTATGTTGAATATTTTTTTTGATTCTACATGATTTGGCAAATAAGACAGAGAATGCTGAATTACAATGGATATTAAGGTTGGGGGCACATCGTGGACATTTCCTCAATAACTTGGTTTCATTGAAACCTGTCTTGAAGTCCAGAAAACTTAAACGAATGAATGAAATCATGAATTGTTTCTGGTTTCTGTGAGATTTCTCTTTAAATTTTACAGTTCAGTGGTTTCTAATTTGTTGTCAAGTTATTTAATGAGAGGGAGTGTGTCTATATGAACTGCTACTGGCTGAATGTGTTTTAGTTTAGTATGTAGATCGTAGTTTAGTTGCTACAATTTGTATCTGAAGAAGCAATGTTCTACATTGTGAAATCGCTTACATCTGTTTAATAAAGACTTGTGGAAGAAGCTTGGAGAGATTTTTATAAGTTGCTTGTATTTGCCTTGTTCCAGCACTGATACTTTTGGGATTTGTTCTACTTTTACTGGTTTATCCATGTGGTTTACCGGGTCTATATTAAAACAACGGACGTTAGAAATTGTGAATGCTCAGATGAGTGAAAATGCCGCAACTTGTTTGTGTTTTTTTATCTCAGTACAGTGAAGATTGAAATATTTGCCCTTTCTTCACTGTAGTGTGATTTTGGAGTTGGAATATTTAGTGTTGGGTGTGGGGGGCACAGTCCTCCACAATAACTTTTTCGAGTTGCGGCATTTTCGCTCATCAGAGCATTCCCAATTTCTAACATTCGTTGTTTTAATATAGACTCAGTTTATCACTAGGTAGTGCTTTTTATATGCATTTTCTGTGCTAATATTACTGGTGAACATGGCAGAAGGAGTTGTGACTGGTAAAGAGAAGGTGAGAATAGTTTGCCCAATGCACTAAGTAGAAATGACAGACGTCTGAGTTTTATGAACGTGCAACAGAACCCTTTACTTCTTGGTGAGTTGCCATTTGGTGTGAATGAACAAAAAATAAGTACTACAGTGGATTATAAGGCTCAAGATTTGAAGAGAGGTATTGAGAATAATTTGTATCGCTTCAAGAGGTTACAATGCCAGTGGCATCATTTAGAGGCATGTGTTCAGATGAATGTTGTACCCAGGGGCCTGAGGGTCCTTAACATGCCTACTTATGGGAATACATATCCAGCTTTACTAGCAGAATGGCAATGGAATAACCTGGAAATCAGCTGAGCCAATTTAAAACTGTTCATTAATTTTTTCCAGCCTATAGCGATGGAACTGAATGAGAAAATCAATCAACAGCAACAAGATCTTTTCTCCCTGGTGGGAGAGGAGTCAGCAGATTTGCTTCTGGATGAGCTTGTTGGCAAAGTTTTGGGTTATGAAAAGTGGCTGCTTCAGATGAAAAGGAAGAAGTTAGCCAGTGATGTGACAGACTACCATGTTTTTACATGTCCGAGAACTTGTGAATGACAGGACAGGGGGCCGTAAGGATAAGAGGATGTTTTCGAATACTACAACCAATATGAACACCAATCAGCATTTGTCTGAGGGAGTGACATCTCCCATACAGACTGGGTCTACTTCTTCCACACTGATGGCAGAACACAGTCCTTCTACATCGAGTCCACAGGCAGTAGTAGAATCGGCAACCATCGTGAGAAGGAAAATTATCCAGCAACCTAGGGAACAGGTTTTTCCTGTTCTTCCATTACCTGTTTTTCTCCTACAGGAAGAAGTCATATGAGCAAGATACACAGAGTGGAGGGCAGAAGAGGAAGTACCCCCCCCCATGAACAAAATGAAGACTTTGAAGAAAATGTGGGCCCCAATTCAGGTGGACTAGTTTGGAACATAACACAGCATGTCCTGACAGGGGCAGAACTTTCTTTACTGAACAAAGGTTTGTGTTTAATTCCTTCATCACCTTCTGACATTTCTGAGACATTGATTCAATTATATATGTCTGCACATAATGTATCTATGAAAATGATGTTTGAATGTGCTAATCAAACTGAAGTGAGTACTTTTAAAAAGCCCAATGTTTTTATGCCTAATATGCATCCAGTAGTTGAAGTATTTTTATGTGCATGTGAAACAGATATGTATTATTATTTTTTTGAGAGAAGGAAATTGTCTATGTGTAATATAAATTTAAGTTCACAAGAAGAAGAAGAAGCATTTAATTCCTAACATGAATGTGGTCATCTGACCATCTGATAAGGGGGGTCCAGTAGTTGTATTGAATGTTGATTATTATTTTGAAAGTATGAGAGCTATGCTACAGGATGAGGAAGTATATAAGGCTGTGGATCTGGGAGTAGTTGAATGGATGAAAGAGAATATAATAAGGACATTAGATGAATGTAAATGTATAGGTATTATCACTGGGGAATTGTTTGAGTTCTTTAAGGTGGATGATACACTTGTGCCTCAAGATGCATTGACACCTGAAAATTCATAAACATCCCACCCAACCAAAGTTTTGGCCCATAGTGGCTGGGAGTGGATGGCTGACCAAACCGATGTCCATTTACCTGGATAAACAGCTCAGGATAGTGTTGGGTGAATGTTCAACTGTCCTAAGGGACACTGAGCATTTCCTGAGAGATTAATCTCAAGTGGTATCAGATGCTAATTATGTAGGAATGGATTTTTTTAGTCACACTAGATGTAGTATCATTGTTTACCTCGATACCAAATCAGGAGGGTATAGATATGGTTAAAGCATACCTGATAAGGAGTGGGCAGATGGGTAGGCAGCAAGTGCATTTGTTATGTTTACTTTTGGAGTTAATGTTAGAGCACGATTTGTTTTTGTTTGATGGGACTTGTTATGGGTAAAAATCAGCGTTGCTATGGGCACTAGTTGTGCCAGCTCATACGCTAATCTGGTATTGGTCGAGTGGGACACTATAATATACTGAGTGCCAGTATTTGATTTTACCATTATTTTGTCATTTACCTTTTCCTTGGATGGAAAGGGGATGAATTGAGTCTGACTAAATTTGTACAGAAACTGAATAACAGTAGCATTTTTTAGAAGTTTACTATGGAACATTCCGGTACAAAAATTGAGTTTCTAGATGTAGGGGTTTTGAGAGATCAGGATGGTGGTTTGTTGACTAAAAT
>NC_056735.1:224497592-224547592 GCF_019279795.1 Protopterus annectens | reverse complement strand
CAGCTTGTGAGTTATTTTTTAGTTAATGCCAAACTGACAAAACTACCAACTTAGCAAATAAAACCCAAAGGAACATAAAAGTATTACTGCTCAATGCTAGGACCC
The DNA here is from genome assembly GCF_019279795.1 of Protopterus annectens. NCBI lineage: Eukaryota > Metazoa > Chordata > Ceratodontiformes > Protopteridae > Protopterus > Protopterus annectens. The sequence goes on along the minus strand of NC_056735.1, from coordinate 224,547,487 downwards.
TTAACAAGAATCTTTACACCCTACAAGCTCTCCTCACTCAGAGAAAATAGACATCTATGCTGGTACTAAGCCATGGTTGAAAGTCACAGAAAGTATTCCAACAGTGCAAGGCTTCAGTGTCTTCCACATATTTAGCCTATCAGCTGCACAGACAGGGACTAAAGGTGGAGGGATCTTGATCTGCATGAGCAATATAACTCCAGGATGGCAAAATAGAATGACATCCTGGAGTTCATCCACATGCAAATAACCATAAATCCCATACCATATCCTAACAAGCTATGGATCACTATCTATGCCTGAAGAATCCCATAACCTGTACCTCCAACTACCCCTCTATATACTGGGAAACATACACTGCCTCCATCTTGCAGGCACATTATTTGCTGGACTTTATTATTAACACAAATACCGTTGACCAGAAGGTGCACACTGCAACCACAGGTTCAAACCTACCGAACCTAGTAATCACCAACATAGGAAAGCATTGCACCCCACCTCCCATGTCATGTCCTCACTGCTAAAGTCAAATCACAAAGCTGTCTCCTTTGAAATAAAAATCAACATGGAAAACCCATGAAAACATATAATGGTTAGGAAATATTCTAAAGCAAACTACATCCTATTAAGTGACAATTTGTCAAAATTCAGTCCCCCTCTGAACCCCAAGTTCACAGAAAACTATGAGGAATTGTTCACAGAAACCCTATACAACCATGTAAATGGCTGCATAGAGGCTGCTGTACCTACCAGAAGTACAAAACAATATCCAAAAACAAACCACAAATGTGGAATTCTAACATCAACAGGGTATATAACAAATGAAAAAAAGTCATAGCTAATGTGACGATTGGGGAGAGATGGGCGAAGGCTGCCAGCCTAGTCAAATAGAATTTGATACATAATTCTGTCAACTGTATAAATAAATGTAAAATGCATGTTTTCTTGAGTGCAAAAGAATACTGTGAAATGTGCAACTGCAAGATATGTGACAACATTGCACTCTACTGGCCCAGTGAAGCATGTTGTGACCCTTTCATGTTTTACAAGTCGGCTCCAGTGAATCTGGATAAAGGTTTCATGCCCATTGTTTTAAGGCTAAAGTTTATGACCAGAATTTACATGTGAAAAGTGCTTTATTGCTCTGGTTTCTGCTAGAGTGTATATGTGAAATGCCTTGTATTGTTGTAAATTTCTGAGCAGGTGTTAGATTTCTAAATAATGCAGTTTGTGGCCTGAGAACTCAAAGCATGTGTCAAGATGATGCAATATGAATACTGGAAAAACCTAAGTGTCAAAATTATGCAATTTGGGAGGGCCTCAGCAGAGCTGTTGGTTAGTGTTTAAAACTATTGTTCAGTGAGAAAACAAACTAAATAATTCAACAAACTACTAAAAAATAAAACATGGAAAAAGCACCACGCTAGGAAACAAAAACTGTATGTTAGCGCTTTTGTTTACTAAAAATATGTAAACTTCTTCAGACAATTCACAAACGAAAAATCAACCCTTAAATACTTAAAAAAACATGACATCATTTCCTGAAACATCATTTCCTGAAACATCATTTCCTGAAACAACCTTACCTCAATTTAAAGTAAAAGAACATAAAATGTAAAGTGTAAACTACATAAATCTATTCATAGATACTATGTTAAATTATTTTCTCGTGAAGTTCAGTATATTTTTTATCTTAATAAAGCTTTAAGTTTTAAAGTGATCCTGATATAGATTACATCATTTAAACCTGGTGGGAGCAAAGCATTTAATTTCAACTGCCATAAAACTTACTTTTCCTCAAGTTTTAGGCTAGTCGGTCCCCCTCTTTCATTCTCAGATACTTTTTCAATAGCCATGAATAAAAATTCATGCTCAGGGAATGATAAAATGTGCCTAGCTAGGGCATTGGTAGTGTTCCCTTTGTTAATTGCATAGTAGTGTTCATAAATTCTGTTTTTCATCAGGAAATGATGTTTCAGGAAATAATGTTTCAGGAAATGATGTTTCAGGAAATGATATTTCAGGAAATGATGTTTCAGGAAATTATGTCATTTTTTTAAAGTATTTAAGGGTTGATTTTTTTGTTTGCGAATTGTCTGAAGAAGTTTTTAGTAAACAAAAGTGCTAACATACAGTTTTTGTTTCCTAGCATGGTGCTTTTTCCATGTTTTATTTTTTATTGTTCAGTGAGAGACTGGAAGCATTTTGACTTTGGACATCTAACTCAGCACTTTGCCTTATGCTCACATGTAAGTTTTAGCACTGTGATTTCTTGTAAGAATAGTTAAAGCTAGTAAAGATTAATTAGGTATTTTTCTTTGAAATCAGACCTGTACTACTGTATTATTTTAAGTTTCTGTGTGATCTCTGAACTCTTAGATATCTCTTTGGTGTAGTAGTTTTGTCTTGTGTTTTAATTATTTATTATTAAATATTTTTAAAACCTTCTACCTGTGGCTGGTTTATGTAGAGATAAAGTATGCTTTAGAGTACATTATATATTTATAGAGTTTATTGCAATAAGCCATTCAAATAAGCCTTGAGACTGATTAGTCATACTACCATTGGATTATAATATTACACAGTAATAATTGGACACACTTTTAAGGGCCTTTTAGTAGCTGATAATTAAGTGGGTGGTGGCAGGAATTACTACCGTATGGTCTGGGTAATAGGGGCACAACTGGAGAACCTGTGCCAGCCTTTTTCCCAGGAAAGCCTGTGTGGTTGTATAACCTCTTCTTAAAGTGTGTGTGCATGTATCAACTACCTGGTCAGAGACACGAAGTACTTGTTGGACAGAGAGGGTACTGGAGGTTTTAGCTTGCCCAGTTAAGCTGAGACTTGGACCCTATAGCTGTGCCAGTGGGGAGTCTTATTAGGGACCTGGTGAGTAATAGAGCAACCAGCCCCAGACTGACTGTGATCTCTGTGTGCACTTAAGGGAAATTGTACTTTACTGTGTGTATTAGTTATCCTTTTCTCATCTAGGAGCCGCCTTCTCTGGTGTCAGTGGTGAGGATTGAGGCTCCTTGATTGCTGGGCCAGGGCATGGGTGTCACATATTGATGGCAGTGATTGGGATATCCTATCACATATTGGTTTGCTGTGGTGGGATCCACATCACAAATTGATTTGTTGGCAAACACAAATTGGCTTGTAGTGGTGTGTGTCGAGCAAATTCCTGTAGCTTATGTACAGTGATCTCTAAAAGTATTTTGTACTCTAAAACAGCCATGCAGTGTATACTCAGAGTTCAGATCACAATAGTTTTATTTCTTTTGTTAGCTTAGTGTTAGTCAGGGTGAGCAGGCAACATGCCAGCAGAGTATGGAAAGCTGACAAGGAGCCAGCTGGCGGAGATGTGCCAGGCTAGAGGACTGGTGCATGGAAACCTGACTAAGGCAGACCTGATTGCAGCCTTGGTTACAGCTGCCTCAGAAAACAGCAGCCTGGAGGACAATCAGACTGACAGTGGAGATACAATATCTTCGGAGAATGGACAGCTCAACCTTTCTGCAGTGGACTTAAAAATCCAGCTGGAGTTAAAGAGAGTTGAGTTGGAGGCCAGGCATATGGAACTAGAAGCAGCTGAGAAAACGAGGAGTCTATAAACTGAGGAAAATGAATGGCAGAAGAGGCATGAAAGGGACATGCTGTCCCTTTGCCAGAGTCATGGAGGTAATGGGGAAGGGAGTAACTGGACCCCAGAAGCACAAAAGGTCAGTACATTTCTTCCACAGTTTAAAGAGGGGGATAATTTTGATAGCTTCATTCATATGTTTGAGTGGGTATGTAAATAGTATGAAGTTGACCAAGGGCTCTGGGTACAGTTTCTGACCCCCTTACTCAATGGTAAAGCTGTAACTTCTTTAGCAAAAATGCATGACACTGACTGTTTTGATTATACTGCTGTAAAAAGACACTTGTTGGAATGTTTTAAGCGACACCTGAAATGTATAGGAAAAAGTTTTGTGAGGATAGATGCAAGGCAGATGAAAATGTATGTGAATATGTTGCTGAATTGAGCACTTATTTTCATCGCTGGGTGAGTGGATGTCAGGTCACCACTTTTGAAGGGCTGGCAGACCTTTTGATAAGGGAATAAGCCCTTAGCACTTTGCCTGAGGACATGAGGATCTGGTTAGCTGATAGACAGTGTGCTATTTCTGAAGAGTTGGGGGAGAAGGGAGACCTATACCTAGCAAGCAGGGCAGCCCTGCACAGGATAGGGACCCCCAGTACTGCTCATGGGACTAAAGAAACCCATGGTGGACAGCACAGACTGTCTCAACAGAATCCACCAGTAGCAGGGGAAGCCACTAGTCCAGGTATAAGTCCAGGAGCTAGGATTAAATGTTTTGACTGCAACCAGTGGGACCATGTGGCATACAGATGTCCATGGAAGCAAGGTGGGGAACAAAAGGTGAAAGAGCCAGTAAGTGGGAAAGACAAAATGCCAATAGTAGGTTGTCTTGGGACAGCAAAGGTACCAAACTAGCACCAGAGGTTATATCCTATTGTAGTGAATGGCAAAGAGGCCATTGCTAAGAGAGACACAGCCTCTGATATAACCATTGTAAAGCCTGCACTGGTTACCGAGGAGCTCTACTTGCCTGGACAGTCTACTCCACTCAGAGCTTTAGGAGGGATCCCATTCCAAATACCTTTGGCTAGGGTTCACCTTGACTGGGAGGGTGGAAAAGGAAGCTGGCATGTAGGTGTGTTTGAGGATATTCCTGCAGATGTCCTGATAGGGAATGATTTTAATAGTGCAGTACCCTGCGCTTGTGCAGTTACATGGCGTCAGGCTTGGACACAAGTATGTAAGTCTGGTAGCCTGGGGGAGACCTAGACAGACTGCACACTTGAAGCCAGGACTGCTGAGGTGGTTACTTCAGGAAGGGAGCTGCTCTGTAGCAGTGAGACTGAAGGTGAGCCACAGCTGCTTGTGGGTACTGATGGTCCCTTGGACAGAGTGACTGCAAAGGTAGAGGTGAGTAGTAGTACCCAGGCTGACAGTGAGGCAGCACTGTCAGAGGATGCCAGACTTCCTGTGGAAGGGGAGCTGGGAAGGGTTACAAAGAGAGACTTGAGACAGGCTCAGCTCTCAGACCCTAAATTGCAAGGCCTGAGGCAGGTAGCTAGGGAGGCACCTGATTCCCAAGGGAAGGGGGAATCTGTATACTGGAAAAAAGGGTTACTGAACAGAGAGTGGACCCCTGAGGGAGGGCTAGAAGGTGAGAGAGTACAGCAGTTGGTAGTGCATAGAGCTTACCATCTGGAGCTTCTAGCCATAGCCCATGATATTCCCTTTGCAGGTCATATGGGCATAAAACTTACAAAGAGGCGTATTATGCAAAACTTCTATTGGCCTGGAATTTCCAGAGATATAACAGGGTACTGCAGGACCTATGAGCAGTGCCGAAAGGTAGGCAAGGCAGGATGCAAGGTGAGAGCTCCTTTGATGCCTTTGCCTGTGATTGAGGAGCCATTTCAGGGGGTAGCTATGGATATTGTGGGTCCTCTGATTACCCCAAGTTCCTTTAGGGAAAAAGTATATCCTAGTGATTGTAGATTATGCTGCATGATAACCTGAGGCAGTGGCTTTGTCCTCCATTGAGGCCGAGAAGGTGCCAAATGCTTTGCTAGAGATTTTCAGTAGGATAGGTTTCCCAAAGGAAATACTGTCTGACAGAGGTGCCAATTTTATGTCAGATCTGCTGGCTTGCCTGTGGAAGTACTGTGGGGTGAAGCACATGAAGACCACCCCCCTACCATCCCCAGACTAATGGTCTTGTTGAGAGGTTAAACTCTACAATCAAGTCCATGCTACAGGCATTTGAATATCAGTTTAGGAGGGATTGGGACAAATATTTGCCCCATCTGTTGTTTGCTTACAGAGAAGTTCCCCAGGAATCCACAGGTTTTTCACCCTTTGAGTTGCTGTATGGGCATAGGGTGAGGGAACCTCTAGATTTAATTCGAGATAAGTGGGAAGGTGAGTGTGAGTCTCACAAGGAGTCTGTTATGGCATATGTCCTGAACCTCAGGACAAAGCTCAGGGAACTCATGGGCCTGGCCCAGGAGAACCTGGAAGAAGCCCAACAACAGAAAAAGGTGTGGTATGACAGGAATGCTCAAGCTAGAGAGTATGCTGTAGGGCAGCAGGTGATTCTTCTCATTCCTGTCAGACACAACAAGTTGCAAGCAGCTTGGGAGGGACCTACAAGGTGGTAAGAAAGATAAGTAATGTTAACTACATGGTGGAACTGCTAGGCAGAAGGCAGGGGCACAAATTTTTCCATGTTAACATGATGAAACCTTACCATGATAGGGAGGCCCTTGTGCTGAGCATTTGCAGTGGATTGCAGGAGGAATCTGAGAGAGCTCTTGTGACTGATCTCCTCAGTGAGGCTCGGGCTGACACCTCGGTGGAAGGGGTAACAATATCCCAGCAGCTATCTCCTACCCAGATTTGAGAATTCCGAGCAGTGTTGCAGGAGTTTGGGGGCATGTTCACCGGGAAACCAGGGAGCACCCACCTGGTGCAACACCAGGTGGATACAGGACCCCAAAGGCCTATTAGGCAGGCCCCTTATAGGGTGCCTGAGAGAGTCAAACAGGCTCTGAGGGAAGAGGTACAGGATATGTTGGAATTAGGGGTGATTCAAGAGTCCAACAGTCCCTGGGCCTCACCAGTGGTGTTGGTGCCAAAGAAGGATGGCAGCACCAGGTTCTGTGTGGACTACAGGAAATTAAATAGTCACACAGAGTCAGATGCTTACCCCATGTCTAGAACAGATGAGGCCCTAGAGCAGCTGGGTGGGGCTAAGTATCTTACAACCACTGATCTTACCAGGGGTTACTGGAAGGTGCCCTTGACTCCCAGTGCTAGAGAGAAGTCAGCCTTTGTGAATCCTTTTGGCTTGTATGAGTTCACAAAGATGCCCTTTGGGATGAAGAATGCTGCAGCGACTTTCCAGAGGCTGGTAGATGATATCTTAGCAGGTGTAGGAGGGTTTGCCCTTTCTTAAATGCATGATATTGCTATCTACAGCCATTCCTGGCAAGACCACCTTCAGCATGTCAGGGAGGTGCTGGGCAGACTACAGAGGGCAGGGTTGACCATTTAGCCAAGCAAATGTCAGGTGGGCATGGCAGAGGTCTAATACCTAAGACATAGAGTGGGGAGTGGTAAGATAAGGCCAGAACCTGCCAAAGTGGAAGCCATTCAGTCATGGCCTGCACCTGTTACCAAAAAGCAGGTGAGGGCATTCTTAGGGACAGCAGGGTACTAAAGAAATGTTGTTCCCAATTATAGTACCATAGCTGCTCCCTTCACAGACCTGACCAGGAAGAACAGGCCAGATAAGGTAGTGTAGATGCCAACATGTGAGCAGGCATTTCAGAAGCTTAAGGAAGCTTTGGGAGGAACCCCTGTGTTAGCCAGTCCAGACTATAGAAAATAATTTGTTGTGCAGGTGGATGCTTCAAACTATGGGGTGGGGGCTGTACTTAGCTAGATTTCTTCAGAAGGAGAGGAGTACCCAGTGGTTTATCTCAGTCATAGGCTCCAACCCAGTGAGGAATGCTATGCAGCAGTAGAAAAGGAATGTCTAGCCATAGTGTGGGCACTACAAAAACTTCAGCCTTATCTGTATGGAAGAAAATTCACTGTGATGACAGATCACAACCCTCTAACATGGTTAAACAGAGCCAGTCAGCAAAATGCTAAGTTGCTAAGATGGAGCCCTGGGTTGCAAGCATATGATATGTCAGTGCAGTGCCACAGTGGGAGTAGCAATGCCAATGCGAATGGGCTATTAAGATAGGGAATGGGGTGAGGTACACGCAGATAAACCTGACATTCTCAAACGACATTTCTCAAGGGGCACTTGAAAAACTAGCTTGAGTTTCACGGGGGGGGGGAGAGATGGGAGAAGGCTGCCAGCTTAGTCAAATAGAATTTGATACATAATTCTATCAACTGTATAAATAAATGTAAAATATAGGCATGTTTTCTTGACTGTAAAAGAATACTGTGAAATGTGGAACTGCAAAATATGTGACAACATTGCACTCTACTGGCCCAGTGAAGCATGTTGTGACCCTTTCATGTTTTACAAGTCAGCTCCAGTGAGTCTGGATAAAGGTTTCATGCCCATTATTTTAAGGCTAAAGTTTATGACCAGAATTTACATGTGGAAGGTGCTTTATTGCTCTGGTTTCTACTAGAGTGTATATGTGAAATGCCTTGTATTGTTGTAAATTTCTGAGCAGGTGTTAGATTTCTAAATAATGCAGTTTGTGGCCTGAGAACTCAAAACAGGTGTCAAGATGATGCAATATGAATACTGGGAAAACCTAAGTGTCAAAATTATGCAATTTGGGAGGGCCTCAGCAGAGCTGTTGGTTAGTGTTTAAAAACTATTGTTCAGTGAGAGACTGGAAGCATTTTGACTTTGGACATCTAACTCAGCACTTTGCCTTATGCTCACATGTAAGTTTTAGGAATGTGATTTCTTGTAGGAATCGTTAAAGCTAGTATAAGATTAATTAGGTATTTTTCTTTGAAATCAGACCTGTACTACTGTATTATTTTAAGTTTCTGTGTGATCTCTGAACTCTTAGATATCTCTGTGATGTAGTAGTTTTGTCTTGTGTTTTAATTATTTATTATTAAATATTTTTAAAACCTTCTACCTGTGGCTGGTTTACATAGAGATAAAGTATGCTTTAGAGTACATTATATATTTATAGAGTTTATTGTAATAAGCCTTTCCAATAGGCCTTGAGACTGATTAGTCATATTACCATTGGATTATAATATTGCACAGTAATAATTGGACACCCTTTTAAGGGCCTTTTAGTAGCTGATAATTAACTTGGTGGTGGCAGGAATTACTACTGTATGGTCTGGGTAATAGGGGCTCAGTTGGAGAACCTGTGCCAGCCTTTTCCCAGGAAAGTCTGTGTGGTTGTATAACCGTTTCTCAAAGTGTGTGTGTGTGTGTGTGTATGTCTCAGCTACCTGGGCAGAGACACGAAGCACTGGTTGGACAGAGAGGGTACTGGAGGTTTTAGCTTGCCCAGTTAGGCTGAGACCTGGACCCTATAGTTGTGCCAATGGATAGTCTTATTGGGAACCTGGTGAGCAAAGGAGCAACCAGCTCCAGACTGACTGTGATCTCTGTGTGCACTTAAGGGAAATTGTACTTTACTCTGTGTATTAGTTATCCTTTCCTCATCTAGGAGTCACCCTCTCTGGTGTCAGTGGTGAGGATTGAGGCTCCTGGATTGCTAGGCCAGGGCACAGGCATCACAGCTAAAATCAGAAAGAACAAGTCTCATAATGGCAATAGCTCACTAATTAAACTAAACAGTAAATTAAGACGTTATGATAATCTATCAGGCTAAAGACACCCTCAAGGCCTTCTACAGCTTTCTGTGAAACCTTAAAGGTAACACACAACACTGTGCTGAACTAGTGGTAAAGTGTATCACCTTTACAGAGCACAGTGATATAGCAAATCTGCTGGCTGACAAACTCAGCTCCAATTTCATCCCCCCACTCTCCCCTGCCTCCTATCATGAAATATCTATTAGCATGACTTCTTCAACTATTAAACAGGATAGGTCATGGTGAAACTCAATAAATCCAAAAACACAGCTTCAGTGGGCCCAGACAATATCCAGGATTGCCTTCTAAATAGTTCAAACATGGCCTATGAGGACCACATGAGTCATTTTCCAACTACAGCCTCAAAACAGGCTAAGCACTGTGTAAATGGAGGACTGCAATGGTTATCTATCTCCACAAAGGAGGACCATCAGCTGACCCTGGAAACTACAGACTCACTTGACTGTCTAGTCTAATATGCAAAGCCATGGAATGAATTATCATGGAAATGATCAACAAAGACATTGGCAACCAACAAACACCATAACCATCCCAGTTTTATTGCATCAAGGCAAGGTCATGAATACGTAACCTGGTAGACTTCTTTGATATGGGCACCAAGGAAAAGGATGAGGGGAAAATGGTGCATTCTGCCTACCTAGACCTTGCTAAGAATTTCATACAATACCCCACTCGGGTATGGTTGACAAATTCACTGAACTAGGTATAAATCCCTACATAGCTTGCTGGATTGCCAGCTGATATGACCCAAGAAGTCAAGAATGGTGAGACAGCCTCCACTAAGAGACTGGTCACCAACTGAATACCTCAGGGTTCATTGATGGACCTGCTCCTGTTTGCCTTCTACTTCTGAGAGATCAAGACTTAAGTCAGATGTCTCTGTTTCACGAAGTTTGTAGATGACTGCAAACTGGGAGCTATCATAATTTCGTTCATGAAACTAACATCCTGCAAGAGGGTCTAACATAGACAAATGACTGGTACAAAAGCTACAGATTAAAATTCAATGGCAAAAAGTGCATTATAATGCCTTTTAGGAAAAAATCAACCCAGGCTAATTACTCCATCACTGGTAAGAGTTGCCACAGTAGTTAGGGATTTGGGAACATATGTAGACAGTAATCTGGCCTTTGGCTAGCACATAGCCAAAATAAATAGCAAAAACCAATAGCATAAAAGAAGATAACCAAAAAAATAAAAGAAGAATGCTGTATCAGATGTCACTTGGACTGCAAACCACATTTAATGTTTAAAAACAATCAAGTTTAAGTGCTTTCATTCCTTCCAATTCAAACAGGAACTTCTTCATAAACAAAGTAGCAACTGTTCTGCTGGCTTATATAACGTTAAAGTCACCAAGTCCTATTCCATTTAAAGTGATAGTACTTAACAAGTATCAAAAAATATATGAAAAATGCAACAAAAGTTTAGCAGCATACAGTATTAAAAACAACTTTGCAAGCTTTAATAAATGGTTCCCCGTTATAATCTCAAAATACTGAAACCTTGAATTTCAGTATCTCAAAACCATAAAGGCAAATGACTCATAATCCTGAAACCCAAAAGCATGAAACACACAATCACAAACATACATACACCACACAACACACACACCATTCTACCCACATCACACAAACTACACAACCCCTACACTACATGTAAGCAGGGGATCAAGCTCTCCTGCACCTCCCATGTGGGGTGGTGCACCCCCCACACCCCCTATTTATATATACCAACTCTGAGATCGCACAAACAGAAAAAAAAACAAAAAACTTACGCCCAGACATTCTCCCTCACATAGACACACACACATCACACATACACAAACACATCCAACACTCACACTCATACTTCCACCTCCCTACACTAACCCACACATACAACCAACAAAAATACTGACATACACTCACTCACCTTAAATTCAGACAACATCCCAGCTAAACACTTCATGTAACATAGCGTAAATGCATAAGTGCAGATTTGAGATAATTGGATTTGTGCTTATGCACTTTCGCTATTTTAAAGTTTCACCTTTATGGTCTCAGGATACTGAAATTCGATATTTCAGTATTTCGAGATTATAAAGGGGAACCTTACTAAATATATTAAACTTACAAAAATCCTAGTCTTTGACATGTTAGCAGCCTTTGTTCTTAAAATTGGTTTAATTGAAATAAGACCTTTAATACCATGGGAGCTGCAAGCATTAAGCAGCATTTGCCAGTATAGTTCCCTTCCTTCAAGGGCTAGCTCCCAGTCACCACTCCTATGAGAATGGGTAACCTACTCAAGTATACTGAAGGCCATTTTTTTAAAACTGTGACATTGGGTAGAATGTTTTTACAGTGCATTCACATACATAGCCTTCTTGGTAGCATACACATGTTGATAAATCCTGTTCTTTAAAGGCCCCATTGCCTTACCAATATAGAAAGCTGAACAAGAACTACAGAATGCAATGTAGACAAACCCCTTAGTATTGCAGTTATAATGCCCCTTCAGGGAAATTGTCTTGGGATAACCTGGAACAACCAGGTGGGTGCCTTGCAGTATTGTACCTGCACTGCTTACAGGCGCCAAAGCATTTCATCCCCTACATTGTGGTGCAGTATAATCTGATGGTCATCATTTCTTTCCAAAATTGCTTTTAAATTGTTCTTGTTTTTATACACATATCTGGGTATGTTTATCAAAGTATCCAGGAGACCAAAAGAGGCAAACACAGTGTACCGATTCATGTTTATAATCTTCTTGAGAGAAAACACATCTGTATTAAAGTGAATGACAAAGGTTCGTGACACGTCAGTATCCACCTTTCTTTCACTGGTAGTCAGACCATTGGGGCAATATAGTAGTAGCCTATAATGAGCCTGTCTTGTTTTGGATATCCATTTTAGAACTTCATCCAATAAACTGACCGGTATCCCCATTCTTGAAATAGAACACAAAGCTTTTCAGCCTCTTGATGAAAAAATGAGTCATCAGATACAAGTCTGCTTAGCCTTATAAGTTTCCCTGTAACTATTTTTCTTTTGCCACCTTTCATATTGACTAGTAAAGTGCAGTTATGTGTTTGAAAAGGTCTCTTTTCTAAATATTGTTGACTCATATCTGCCAGCAGTTACATTTTTATACAGCGTAATATCTAAGTAGCTGACAGTCATTTCATTAACCCGCTAGGTAAACTGCAAAAAACTGGTAGACTGGTTCAGGAAGTATATAGAGAGCTCCAGTCCGTTGATACTTCCCTTCCATGACAACAGATGTCATCCGGGTATCATAACTAGAGGCTTACATTGGAAAAGAGGGGGGGAGTTAGAAATATTAGTTGTTTCCCAAAACCACAATACCATATTGGCAAATATCGGGGTTGAGGCAGCACCCATAGCTATAACCCTATGTTGGTTGTAGTACCCCCCCCTTGTAATACATATACTTGTTCCATACACTGATATAAAAAGGCTGTTTTGGATTGATCAAATGAGAACCCTTCACCATTGCCAGTAAAAAACAGTAGTATTTTTAACTCCCCCCTATTTTCTAACATAAGCCTCTACTTAGATACCTGTATGATATTTTTAATAAAAATGTAAAAACATAAAATACTAATATAGACATTCCTGGATGAAGACAACTGCTGTGCAGAGCAACCCACTTGAGTCCTGGAAAAGTTGTCGAGCAGTTCTGACAGCTTCCGAGGCATGTGAATCATCCCTTTTAACCTCATTCTGGGTTTGAGCACTGATTTACCCCAAGACAATTATTGCATATTTTCCAGTAGCAGTTCATTTTTTTATCCCTTTTAGGCAGATGCCTGATTGATTCAAGAAATGATGAGTGGGCCATGTCTGTAGATAAGGTCATGCTGTTACTTGCCTCAAAAAATACACAAGACTGCACAAACAACATAACAGCAGCCTACATAGTAAAGAGAACTTGTTGGGTATGCTATTTAGGAATGATGGTGGCAGCATAGCACAGGAAAGTTGAAATACTATTCTTGTAACAATGTAATAAAAGCTGTCTGACAGAGGCAAAGGGATGTCTAGCCTCTAAAGTCTCAAGAGGGAAGTCTGGGTATACGTATACTGTCTGACTGCATAATAAAAAGGGTTCTCTCTTTCATTCAATACTGCACATATGATTTGTCTAGTAGGGCCTCCAGAATTATTATGGGATTGAAGGGAACAATGTGTTCATTCAATAGGAGTGGTGTAAGCAGAGGGAACCTTCAGAGGTTTTGCCAAATGAGTCTCAAGAAAGGTAATTAAATCACATTTTTAGTTGCTTTTTGAGGCCCACCAATCTATTTATACATCAGCAATCCTCCATCGACAAACAGCTGTAGCGCGTTCCTATAAGCTTGTGGCCTGGACATTCACAGCTAATTCCAAGAAGTCAGTCTTTGCAGTATAACTCTCGAGTATTGTTTTGATTTGCAAATTTTTGTGTTGATCACAGAAATATCAGTCAAAACCTTTGCAATTAATACCATTATTTCACCCAGCTGGGTCCTCATCTCAGAGATTGAGTGAAGATTCTTTTCACTTTCTTAACTTGGATTTTGAACAATAGTTGTGCTCTCTACAAGGATGTCTGATATAAGTCAAAAAATTATAAGATGTTTAAAACATTCAGAGAAAACTTACAATAGACCAAAAGTTTAAGTCAGAAACAGACTATAAATAAAATCTATATTGCAGGAGCAAAGTGCTAGAGTTATTCATGCTATAATGTCTAGGCCCACCCCAAATTATTTCTAGTATACTGGTGATGAACCCTGCATAAAGAATGCTGGCTTTTTCTTGATCATCTGTATCTGTATTACATAAGACAGAGAAAAATGTACCTTTTGCTTCAAATACATGAATAATATTTAACACAGATCTTTGCCTCTTGACATGACACTTGATGCTGTTTAATTACATACTCTATTTTGTAACTGTATATATGAATGAATCAGATAATATATGACAAATCTGTATTTCACTGAGAATTACATTAAGTAATAAATACATTTCCTAAAATAAGATACAGTTCCATACTGAACAGTGATTTTTAATACAGAAAAATACATTTATATATAAAACGTCGAACAGACACAGGGCTCAATTTGCTCATCAGAAGAGTTTGAGGAAACCTGTTGATCTTTTCTTTTCATGTTTCATTTGTGAAGGTCATTGTTTCATACTAGTAATTAGCTTAGGTGGATTGTTGTACAGTATTATTAACTTCAGAAATGCTATAATCTGCTAGTGACATATATAAACGTATGCATTTACATTTAAACAGGACTAAATTGTATGGATCTGAAATTAATTTAAATAATTTAAATGATATTGCAGGTATAAAACTATATTACCTGCATATAACAGAATTCTGTGCAACAGGCTTTCAGATATTACACATAATTCATTAGAGCAAGACACAAATTTGCTGAAACATGCAATATAATTATGTTACTGAAATGCCACTCTTTAAATAGAGCACCACTTTTTTTAAAGGGACAGAGTAATTACTTTTCTATAATATATTTCAGTCAGCTGTCTAATATTTTTAGCAGAAACTAGCTGCCATGAGCCATATTTCAGGCTGATTGACATACTGTAATTCTCCTAGTGGAATTTAATTATGCATTTCTACTTAGTCAATTATAATACATGTTACACTGTAACACATTCCAGCAGAAAATGCTTTACAATTATGGCCAGGTTTGCATAATGTTATTAGACATTTTAAGGTATATAAATTAAATTTTAAGAAGCAAAGTTTTACATAGCAAATGTTTCAGACCATCTTATGCAAATTGCAGCATACACATGAAATATTTCTGCAGGTGACATGCTAATGATGGACTTTCTACTAAAAAGACTGGTTTAAATATTTTTAAAAAACTACCTTTTCTGGCTAGTAGAGCTAATAAAGTGCTGTAATCACACCACAGATTAGAAAACCAGTAAAGCATAAAGTATGTTGAATCCATACACTACATAACAAGTCCTAAAAGAAACATTTTCTGCATATGTAGAAAGTGATTGGATAATTTGTCAAATGGGGCTTATCTATTAATACATGACTTGAAGGGGTGCTTACTCGATGGCCTATGCCTAATTGCATAAGGCATTGTTTTCTGCAGTCATACTATATAATTCATAATAGCTATTTTATGTACCAGAAAATTACTTTCTTTATGCATTTAGTAAAGGGCATAAATGCCACCTTTATCAATTTTTTTCCTCAGTTTTCTTCAGCTATGGATTGGGTTTAATAATTTTGGACCATACTAAGCTGCAGAACTCTTTTGTTGTTTTGGTTGACCATTAGATATTAAAAAATTCCGAAGGCACATATGAGCTTCACCATGTACCAACATGAAAAAATATCTTTATTCTGTAATAATCCTTAACAATACCTCTCTTTATACTTACTACTGCTTTTGGCAGACTAACAAAGAAGATTAATGCTGTGAAGCCACTGACAAGCTTCATCTATATTTCTGGGTTAGAGTTCTTCAATTTCCAGTTCTACACTGCATAGCTTTTAAGAGAGTCAGTGCAGAACAGCTGCACAAATGCTGTAGGTTTTCCCAGCTAACAAATTACTAAAATGCAGAAATCACTACATTCGCTAATATTGCTGAACAGGATTATCAATGTATCATCTAAAAAAGTGAAAGAGTAAGACCTGGAGGTTATTTAGATTCTGACCCACTGTTATTCTTGGTGAATAATATGAAAACAATATTCAGATTTCAGAAATTAATATCTCACCTGTGATTACAGTGAAGTGAAGTGAATATTTGCAGTCAATGTTTTACATCTCTGAATCACATACATTGTATGTGGTTGGGCGGCGCAGTGGTGCAGCGGTTAATGCTGTTGCCTCACAGCAAGAGGTTCTCTGGTTCAATTCTCGGCTGGGGTGCCTTCTGTGTGGAGTTTGCATGTTCTCCCTGCATTTGCGTGGGTTTCCTCCAGTTTCCTCCCACATTCTAAAGACATGCTCCTGGAGCATTTCTCCCTGGGCCTCCGCTGAAAACAGGATCTGTGGAGCCTATTCAGACTTTCCCGGTCAACAAATGTTAAATAAAAATAAAATAGTACTAATGCTCTCTTTTTTTATTTAGCTGGATAACTACACAAAACATGCCTCTTGTTTTTTATTTTGAATTTCATATATTGTGATGAAAATCAATAAACACTGTGGAAGGGTGAATATTTTATATATTTGTAGGATTCTTGTATGTATTTGTAAGCTCCTAGGATAAAATGATACTTCATTAAAATTCATGGTTGCCACCAAGTTTTTCTCTCTTTCCAGACACGCAGTAACTATTGAGTTAATTTAAGTTTGGGTACAGGGAATTTATCTTCATTGTGAGGGTGGTGCTGGGTTTTTCCTCCCAGATAACACTCTTTCTTTCTTTTGTTCTTTCTTTCTTTCGTTATTGCTTTGGTTACTCTTTGTTCAGAAAATGTAATTTCATTTAGTTAAAGTAACACAACATCCTTCACTAAATAAATTACAAATATTTTTTAACTTTAAGAGGTTTTTCAACATTGAACTATTTTACAAAAGGATAAACTACTAAAGTTTATCATAATTAATATAAAATAGCAGGCAGTGTAGAAATCACTGTATATTAAATACTTGGATAAAACATAAATACCAGTAAACTGGCTAAAGCATAACAGGAAAATTGTAAATTAAAATTACAATTCACGTGATGCATTTCAGTGCTGTGCTCATCCTACTATATTTAACTTAAAAATGTGATGATCTGTACGTAATTATGACTTATAACAACAACATATTTATTTTGAAAATATATTAAAATCTTTTTAAATGAATTAATGGAATAGAGGTTTTTAACTGTTTGCAAGCTTTTGTGAGAGTTTGATGATTCTTTACAGAGAGACAGTGAGTGTGTACACACTAACATCTATGACAGACAATGATAATAGTGGACTAGTTGCTTTGGGAATGATTTGTAAAAAGACACAATTATATGAAGGGAATGTTTTATTCTTCTTTTTGATATTTTCTAAACTTGCCACAGTGCATATAATGGAAAACAGCCATTTAGATAACAGTATTATAAGAAATCCCTCCTGTTGTCATATAATATTGCAATAATAGATGAAGACTTGTACGTTCTGCTGATATTTACTTAAACTAGCTGGAGTTTGGTCAAACAGCTGAAGTGTGAGTGACCCATTATAGCAGGTAAGAGTAAATGCCACCACAAAACACCTGTTGACCATGTAGTATGGATATTATACAGTGCGTTGAAGCAATACCAAAAGTACGTTTTCATCAGTTGTGACCCACCAAGCATACATACAGTATACTTTTATTTGATTTACTTTCTTTAAAACATTATTATCTCTATACATTATATTATATTAATGTGCAAACCTCATACTTGTATCTCATCAGCAGTTGGTTGTTTATTTGCTATCCTATCCCTATTCCCCCTCCTTTGATTTCTATTTGGGTTTGCCCTCACCTTCCTCCTGGTATAATGTTCACTCTTGTAGAATTCTAATACTGAATTGTATTGCTTTTTCATTTCTTTCCCCTCCTTTCCTCATTTTATGCAGTTTTGACATCTTCTCTCCATGTACAGGCACCTCTGGTGTAATTCATGATCCCATATAGGTTTAGTCCTCTTCCAGTTTTGACTGATAATGGTTTTAACTTTAGTACTCAGCAGTCTCATAATGTTCATTTATTTTTCTTTTTTTCTTTGTAAATGCTGTCCTCTTTCTTGATGTCAGATATACAGCATTTCAAAAGATGATCTGTTTTCCTTTTAAATATGTATCCACAAATCTTCTGCACCTGCTTTCAGACTTCTTTTACCTACCTACAGTCCCAGAACATGCGCATCATTCCTGCTTTTTCCTGTGATATTTCCAGTATCTACTATCCTCTTTACTGCCTTTGTTTACCAATTGCGCAGGGGTAGATACCATCTTGGCAGTATTCTCTGGCTTTGATCTCTTGCTCCATGTACCTTTTGCATGTGCTTTATTCCTGAATTGATTTCTGCCAGTATCCTGCAACTCCCTTCCATCCTTCCTCATTTTCTCAGTTATTTTTCATTCTCTATTTCTTTCTTTTTTCAGCCGTGTCCCTTCTTTCCCTTAATGCTTCATTGATCTGCTGGCCTTTTCCCTCCCTACCTTCTTCCATTTCTTCCAGGATGCCATCCTCTCTCCTTTTGCCCTCCTTTCTGCCTGTTCATGTCTCCTGTTGCTCTCTCTACATTTTTACAGGTCTCCATGAATACCTAGTAGTTTCTTCACTAAGACTTTGGTATTTTGTATCTCTCTATTAACTCCTCCATTATTTAAAATTTTCCCTGCATACCAAATCTTCATCTTGAGGTATTCCACTTCTCCCCAAAATTTATTTATTTAATCTTCTATCTTGGCCCTCTCACCCTTCTGTTCCTCATAGGTTTTTGAGGTTCTCTTAACCCCACTTCATGCATCCGAGTTATTTTAGTGCTGGTTCATTAATGTCCATTACTAAGCTTCTCCAGTCTCTTTCTCCATTAATATCTTTGGATTATCCTCATTTTCTTCTTTTATATCAATTTAAAAATCTTTTTGGTTTCTAATACCATAACAGGAATGAACCCCATTCCTAAGTCAGGATATAATTAAAGTTCATGAAATTAGTATTAGCCAAAAGTGCTCTTCACAGCGCCAACAATATGCCAAAAACTGACTCTTTCTGCAATTCATATGGCGGTACATGCATTGGTAGCATATCTAAATATGACTGTGGAGTCTTTTTTATTAGATCCGTTGCTCCTACTACTATTGAAATGGTCTGGGTACTTTCTTCCACACTGCTCTTATTTCTGCCTGTAAATCTTGATATTCCATGGCTTTGTGTCTCTCTGTAAGTGAGTGGCTGTAATCACTAGCTATATCAATTTTATTGATAAATGCAACTTTTGTCTTTTTTTTTATAGGTTCATAGGTTGGTGCTAGGCTATCAGCCCTAGGGCCTATACAAGCCTAGCCATAACAATTCCCTGGCTCTTTCTTCCCACACTATTTACTTCCCTGGACCCCTCTCTATCAGGGCAACTGACATGATCCCCAGGGTGAATTTCCTTTTGAAGAGGGCCAAAGAGGCACTCTGCTTGACATGTTTGGACAGTCTATTCCAGAGTCTTGGGAGTGTCTGGGTCAGGAACCTATCCTTCCAGCATGGTTTGTTCATTTTGATGACAAGGTTTAGATCCCTGAAGTGTGTGTCTCTGAGGGATTGGATAGCATGTACAAAAGCTCTGGGTTTGACATGGCCTTGTATGTTAAGCAGAGATTCCCTCTGAGTAGATGATATGTGACAGAGTATAGGTGGAGTTTTTTTAGACGGTCAGCATAGGGTATCTGCTTTTGGCCTGTGATTCTTTTAATGAGGTATTTTTGTGGCCTTTCCAGTTTTTCCAGTTGTCTTGAGAGGGTACATACCAAATGGGGGCATTTATTCTATAATGGGTCTAATGAGGGATGAGTACAGTGGGACAATGACCTCCTTATTTCTGGATGAAAAGCCCTTAGTGATGAGGTGTGCCACAAAGAAGGATTTCCTGACTGTTGTGGTGATGTGGTTATCGAAGGTGAGACCACTGTCCACCTGTGTCCCTAAGTCTCTTATCACACTTTTGGTGTTTAGTGTACTGCCACCTATGTGGTAATTCATGGGTACATGTTTTTTCCCTAAGGGGATAAGTATACATTTCTTGGCATTGAGCTTGAGTCCATGGCTCTGGCACCAGGTATCTGTTTCTGTAAGGCCCTTTTGTAGGATATACACATCATTTGGGGATTCAATAATGGCTCCCAGTTTGCAATCATCTGTGAACTTTGTTAGCCAGAGTCCCTTAGTGTTGGCCTGTACTTCAGAGAAGTAGATGCCAAACAAGAGCAGTCCCAGGACTGAAGCCTGAGGTACTCCACTTGTCACTTGTCTGGAGCTGGATTTGGGGTCGGCTACTTTTACACTGTGGGCTCTGTCAGTAAGCCAGTTGGCAACCCATCGAGTGATGTAGGGATTAATGCCCAGCTTAGTAAGTTTATCCATGATTTCAGAGTGGGGGATGATGTTGAAGGCCTTGGCGAGGTCCAGATACGCTGTGTGGACTATCTTACTCTTGTCCATGGCTCTGGATACTGATTCAAAGAAGTCAATCAGGTTCAGGAGACAAGATTGGCCCTTCATGAACCCAAACTGCATTGGATCCAGTGTTTGAAGGTTGCCAATGACTTTGTTTATAAGTTCCCTGATAATACATTCCATGGCCTTGCAGATCAGGCTCGTCAGACTGATGGGGTGGTATTTCCCAGGATCCAAGATGGATCCCCCCTTGTGGAGTGGGAAAATTGTAGCTGTGTGCCACTCAGTGGGCACGAAGCCTGAGATGAGGCTATGATTAAACATGACACTTAGGTGAGGTTCCAGTTCATTTTGTAGTTCATTTAGTACACAGCCTGGGATGTCATCTGGTCCCATGGATGCTGCATTCTTAGCTTTGGAGAGTGCATTTTTTACCTGTGTGGCCGTTATTACCAGAACGTGGCAATCTTTTGGTATTGAGATGGGCCCTTTAGGGGGTGAGAGGGGGGTGAAGTTTGCACTGAATCGATCTGCCAGGATATTGGCAATATTCTTGGGATCAGTATATTTAATGCCATTCTGTTGTAGCTCAGAGCAGATTTGACCATTGGCATTTGGATTCTTGACATAGCTATAGAGTGCCGTGTGGTTGTCTTTGGAATCTTTGCCAATTTTATTTTCGCAACTAGCTTTGCAGGACTTTATGAGGGATCTCAGCTTCTTACTGAGGCTGGTAAGGGAAATTTTTGCATCCTGGGATTTTCTTCTTTTCTGCAACAGCTTCTTCCTTTTGTTGTAAAGTTTGTTTATGGCAAGGGACCACCAGATTGGCTTCCTTTTTTTGGAGAAGAGCATCTTGGTTCTACTGGGGATGGCACGATTCATACACGAGTGGATGTGCTCATACAGTGCCTTAGTGTAGGCTTCAGCAGTTGAACTTTCGGTTCCTGTCTGCATGGGTGTCATGAGGTTTTTCACTTCTGCCTTGAGTAGCATGAAGTTGGCTTTGGATAATTTTTTTATGAAGGTTTCCTTACTAGGGTCTGGGGGTGGGATGAAGATGTCAAGGGTGATTAGCTTATGGTCAGACCTGACCAACGAGGGGGTAACCATAGGTGTGGAACATCGATTTCTAATGTTGGTAATGACCAGGTCTAGGATACCGGAGCCCCTGGTGGGACTAAGGATTGGTTGATCCAGGGCATTGGAATTTATGAATTCCAAGAACCGTTGGGCAAAGGTGTTGGTACACAAGTAGTTTTCTCAGTTAATGGCAGGGTAGTTAAAATCATCCAGTATTAGGGCATTTGGTTGTATCTTAATATTTTCCAGTATGTTTAGAAAGGTGTAGTGAGAATCTTGGGGCATGGTGGGGGATCTGTAGCAAGCTACAATTTGGATTGCAGTCTTACCTAGTGTTAGTTGCACCTGGAGAATTTCAGATGCATTGTGTTGGGCAACTAGCCTGGTGGTGTGAATATCCTTGGTGAATATGGACACTCCTCCACCTTTAGTGTTTCGATCCTGGTTTGGTGGCTGAAAAGTGTGGTAAGAGTTGTTGCCTGGTATTGCAGGAGTGCTCTCTGGAGCCTTGAACCAGGTCTCAGCTACTGCACAGATATCGATGTTCTCCATTTTTAGGAGTGCCTCGAGAGAGTGCATTTTGAGGTTTAGACTTCTAGCATTGAGTAGCATTACCTTCAGATTTTGCATGCTTGTATCTGTTATGGTGGTGGTTTTGTCCTTTGAACTTTGCCTAAAAAAGGCACTATAGGGGGGCAACAGCCTTAGCCAGTAACCTGAATCCCAGGGGTGACAGGTGTAGATCATCTCTTTCAAAGCATTGTGGTCTGTCAGTCATGTCATCCTAGGCAGACAGATACTGGATCCCCTTTCAATGACACCAGAAGCTTAGCCAATTGTTGAAGTCAATCATTTGTCCTTATACTGTGGTATCATACTGGGCGAAGGCAGGATGCTACTCAGGGCTAGAGTCATACCTGCCTAGGCCACATGATCTAAGAGCTCTTCCATGCCTCTTTTCATGTAGTCCAGGGAGGTACGTCTCAAGTCATTCACTCCAACATGGACAATGACAGAGTCATATTTGTACTTGTTTTGGAGTGACTTGAGTGCATGTGTTATGTGGCGGATCCTGGCACCCGACAGGCAGCTGACTGTAATTGTCTTCTTGTTCAGCCTGGTGAGTGGGACATCAGTGTGCCTGACTATAGAGTCACCTATGAATAAAGTGTTGGGTACATTGTCTTGGCTTAGGGGCTGTTGTTGGGTGGCACACTGGTGTTGTGAGCTAAGTGATACTTTGGTTGTGATTGGTGTTTGCTTTTCAGCTTCGAAGGTCCTTGTTTGGGCACATTACTGTTAAGGGCCTCCAAATATGTGGGTTTAGTGTTGCTATGTGTGGGTGTTGGTGTTGGTGTTGTGGGTTTAGAAGGGCTATGTGTTGCTTGAGGTGTTGTGTGAGTGTTAACCTTCTCATCTTCACTGTCTAGCACAATCTTGGGTGGAGAGAGCTTTGCTTCCAGTTTGGCTATGTAAGTGCATCTCTCGCAGGTTGTGGTGTTGGGTGGTAGGAGGAGAGGGTTGTCTGTGTACATGAGGCAACTGCTGCATTGCCCCAGTATGCCCAGATTCACCAGGTGGACAGGAGAACTCACCAGAAGCTGACCCTTGGACATGCCTGGTTTGGCGCCTTTTTTTTGTAAAGTACACACGCTGTCTTCCTTTACCTTAGCAAGATACTTTGCAATTATAGGCTGTTTAGTGCCTATGATTAATTTCTCCTTATTAACAAGGAGAGTTGAATGCTTGTATCAGTTTAAGACTTCCTAGGGCTTTCCAGCAGGTTTTAAAGCAAGTGCTAGTCACAGGGATGCTTAAAGGTAAGATGAAAAAAAATGGTTTATCCTAAACACTGCAGTGTGCACTAGAGGAGTTAGATGTGAAAGTAGGTAACTTAAGTTTTATCTGTCTAAAAAGTTAAGTTTTAGTGGAGAGTCACTATTTTTGAAACAGCAAGATTGATTGAAAGGGGGTGGTCACTTTTGTATTCTGGTACTATGGAATACAGTAGGATGGCCAATAAATTTAAAAAGTTGAAGGGGAGTGATTTCACAAAATGATAATTTTGTGCTTACTCACACAAGCCAGTAAAAACAGAGAGGAAATGAGATATATGGTCAAATTAACATAAGGGGAATGCAACTAGAAAGGCAGTGGTGTTTGAGAACACTACAGTAACCGAGTGGGAGGGTGGGGAAAAGAATTTCTGACTAACTCACAAGAAACAGAGCTGTGGTCTCTTTTCGAGTTTTAATATGCAGTTAAAAGCAGAATACAAGTAAAACACAAGGTAAATAAAACAAATCACAGTATATGGACTACCATATTTGGGTTTCTAACATCTATTTTTGAATTGCTGGAAATTGGTGATCTTGTGTGATGTACATTTCATCATTCTCTATAATGCTTTGTGGTTCATGTTTCCAAAGGTTTTCAGCTACTTCTATATTTTAGTGTTTGCACAATTCTCAATGGAACAATCTTGCCATATTATTGTGACTTTTAGTGTACAGGTCCATTGCCATGAGTATATTGCATCCAGCAATAATGTGTGCAACTGTTTCCAATTATTTTTTACAAAACCTACAGTTATCTGATTCTCCTACATGTTCAATGGACTTTGTAAACTAATGTGTATGTAGTCCACTATCTTGGGCTGCCATTATTAACCTTTCCTTAACCACTGTTGCATCAAATCCTGATGAACATATAGTTGTTCCAGGAGATCTCTATACTTGCCACAATATTTATGGCTTTTCCACATTTCTTTCCTTCTCATCTGATCCTTCTCCTTATATTCTTTCTTTTGTTTACTTGTGCATTCAGTTGCTGTCTGATTCTTGTCTACTTCTGGTTTGATTTCCATTCCCACTTGCCACCTATATGTTTCTCCTAAACTAAGCAGACTACATCTCCTTATCTGTAAAACTTTCACTATGCTAGCATCTGATGAGGCCAGCAGCTACATATGCAGTATCATGACTAAAGATGTATATATGTAATCAGTTTCAAGGAGGCCCATTGCGCCTTTACAGCATGGAATATATAACCTTGGTATACACTAATTTTCCTCTATCTTTTGATGAGTGAAGTATTTTTCTTGTTATTCTGTCCAACTGATTCAATACCTTTTGGGGTCGGTCAGTCACACCAATACTGTAAGTTAAAACAGGAAGAGCAAATCGGTTTATAGCTTGGATTTTATTCCTAGATGTCAAGGCTATTTCAATATTAGTTTTAGCCTTCTGAAGTATTCCTTACTGATTTTCATTTGCATTTGTTCATGTTTTATTGCCAATACTTCATCATTTCTCAAATATTTATACACTCTTTCCTGCTTAAGTTCCTTTATATCACATTCATATCCTAGATTGATATTTCCTTGGTTACTATAAATTTCCTGTTTTAAACATTGCTTTTGTACATTTATCAAGACCACATGTCATTCTTATATCGTCTGAAAAAGCTTTAACCACTTTCTGTTGTGCTTTCAACTCCTCATTTTATGAACTACAGGTATGCGCCTTAATGTCTAGGATAGGTTCTATCCCATAGAATGTTAAGCAAACACTCTATACTTTGTATTGGGCTTTGCTTAATATCCATCTGCATAATGGCCTATCACATTTATGTCCACTTATACAGTATGGATGTAAATGCGGTCAGACATTGTCTGAAAGGACATTAAATGGTGCACACATATATACAGTTTTAAGTCTTCCACAAAAAGTGGATGAGAAATCTTTTGATTTCTGGGAGCCACAATGTTACCAAGACCTAATTTGTTAGGTAAACAGCTTAATTGATTAAGAGCAGGACAGAACAAAAGTGGAAACAATCACCCTGGAATATCCGTCTTTGAATTTTTATCTCTGGGATTATAATTTGCCCTTTTTCATGGCTTAATTACATAGTTGTTTTCCATGGTTTCATTTTCACTAAAGTATTTGATCAATGAAGGATGTATCCATGAATATGGCATGCTGGCAAATGCTTTCTTTGTAATCTATCCATGCCATATTTAAATTCTCCCCTTTTTACAGTTCTCCAGTATGCCTTTATTTAGCAGCAAATGATCATTTGTTCCATATGAATTTCTTTTTTTACCCTCTTGTTCTATTGCTATGATTGAGTTTTCTTCTAAATGACTATAAACTCCATCCACATCAGTTCCAGTATATAGTTTGTGTATTGTCAGAAGGGAAATTATTGGTCTATAGCTTTTAGGATGGCTTACATGTTACTCTTAAGGAGGAATATTGTTTTCTCTGTTGTTAACCAGGCTGGTAACTGTTCAGGATGCACACATAAGTAGTTTGTACTCAAGGCTAAATATTTGTGTAAAGATGTTACTACTTTTAGCCAGAAATTAGCACACATCTCTGGGGTCTGTTGTTTTCATTTAGGACTATAAACTCCATCCACATCAGTTCAGTAATATTGTTTTCTCTGTTGTTAACCAGGCTGGTAACTGTTCAGGATGCACACATAAGTAGTTTGTACTCAAGGCTAAATATTTGTGTAAAGATGTTACTACTTTTAGCCAGAAATTAAGCACCGCATCTGGGTCTGGTGTTTTCCATTTAGGATTTTTTCTTAATTTTGTTTCAATTCCTCTGGCTATTACTTCATCTCATTTCATATTCTGTACATTTGAACTCTTTGCTGTTTCTTTTAATTTTTGTATGCATTCAGCATCTTTGTTATGTTCCACAGGGTCTTCAAAAATATTTCTCCAAGCTAGATGGTCAACTGAGAGCAGTGAATTTTGAGAGCTCCATAAACTAGTATAATAATTTAGGAAAATTTTATTATTTTCAAGTTTAAAAAATCCGAAATCTATAGATAAACTACTAAACTAGATAAATATCAATTTTGATGGAGATATAAAACAATGTTCCTGTCAAGTAACTTGGAGATATATTGAGTCACTGAATATGAACAACTCAAGGAATTCTCTTACAGATGCTGCTTTGAAAAAAGAACTGCAATTGATGACATCTACCTTACAGGAACTATCTTTGAAGATGGATGGCTTTAAAATGATTTAGAAAACCTCAAATTAAATTCTCAAAGACAGACTGATACTCTTAAGGGGGGTTCCTATTATGTTACCGAAATCATGAAACATCGAACACTACAAGATCGAACTTGTAAGTTCGATGTTTCATAATTTCAAATACGTAAAAAAAAAATAAAAACAAAAAACATAACTCAACTGTTGTAAGCAGGGGCCCCCCAGATCTCCCGCTCTTTAAATATACCAACTCCGAGATCGCACTATAGTGAGGAAAGAGAATATTTCCCTTTACTGCACTGTAGTCAGATCTCGGAGTTGGTATATTTAAAGAGTGTGGGGTGCGGGGGGTGCAGAGGGGCTTGCCCCCTGGCTTACAACAGTTATTTAACTGTTGACCTTTTTTTCCTTTTTTTTTAGTTCAAATTGCTGAAACTTTGATTAACTGTGTTCAATGTTTACAGTTTCGAAGTTTCAACAATTTGATAACGTAATAGGAACCCACTCTTAAGGAATTATTATAGCAACACCATTCAAAAATAACAAATATAGAGATTTCTCTAAATGACAGTGAAGGAAGAGTCAAAGAGGAAGAATTCTAAAAAGAATTTCTGCTTAAGCAGAATACATGGCTGTTTAACAAAATATATGACTTAGAAAACAGGGAAAGGAGAAACAACATAAGGATCTTTGGTCTGCCTTAAAACACTGAAAGTGAAAACATTATTTCATTCTTAACCTGGATTCCTGAATTTTTAGAATTGAAAGAGAGACTTTCATTTGGAACTGAAAGGGCACATAGAGCACTGAAGAAACCTGCTTCTAACTCAACAAATACTCCACCTAGATCCATAGTTATAAAATGTCTTTCACTACTGGACAAGGAACTAATATTAAAATCTGCTTGGAGAAAATCACCCTTAAAATACAATCAAAGCTTGATAAGGTTTGACAATGATTATTCTTCCAGAATACTAGAACAAAGGAAAAAAGTCCAATAATAAAACTGTTGAAACAAAACAACATTAAAGCACAGCTGGCCTTTCCAGCCAAGATAAAAATACTTTTTGCCAGTGAGATGAGAACCTTTAATGACTTAGAAGAGGCTACTAAATTCATCAAAAACACAAACATAGTGTCTATCCCAGAAGAAATGGAATGGATAGTCCCTACTCTTAAAAGAATGTTGTGTCTTTCGGCTTTTCCCAGTTAGGAGTCACCACAGCAGAACTCCGGTCCGCTAATGATTGGCAGTAGATTTTTACGTGCTGAGTTGCTGGCCCTGACGCACAACCTTCAACTAAGGTATGCCCATTCACGCATGTCTCCACACAGAAGACGCTCTAGCTGAGAATCGAACAGAACAATGTCTTACTGTGAGGTGACAATGCTACTGCAGCACCACCACCGCAGAATAAAAGAAACAAATCCTTGGACTGATGCTAGAAAGAAGAAACAAAGAACTGATTTCAAGATAGCTGTCCCAAAAAAAATAAATAAATAACTCTTACAACTACATCTCTCAAAGTATCAACTTGATACGGTACATCACTTGTCATCTGTTTTTATTTTTTAAAAAAGAAGGGTTTCTTAAACAACTGAGCAACAGTAATGATTTATTCAGAATGTTCAAAGAGTCCAATAATTCTTCACAAACAAAGGTAGGTCAAGATGGGTTACTATTTACATTATATATAAACCAAACAAAGAAACATATAATACAAACATAGACGTTTCTATTCCCCTAGTTGAACTCAATGAATACTTATCTTGTTATTTTTCATTGATTTTTACTTAAAATAATTTAATTAATTAACTAATTCAACAAGGTAACATTCATCAGAGTTCAGACTCAAACGTAACATATTAAAATCATATATAACAGTAACAGTAGAGTGTTTTGAAAAAAAATGCTGTCATGGAGACAAATACCTTCTTCAGTTAAAGTATGATTTAGAAATGTCATGTATATCCTGGTTAAATCATAGTAGCAAGCTCTTAGTACAAATGTCATCATTATTCTGTCTAAATATAGTTAATATCAATTATGGCAGGTATCACAGCTATGAGTGTTGTTTGATCAATCCTGATATGGTATGCATGGATGCAGCTGTGTCTGGCATAGTACAAATGTCATTATTATTCTGTCTAAACATAGTTAATATCAATTATGGCAGGTATTGTAGCCACAAGTGCTGTTTGATCAATCCTGATATGGTGTATGTGGATGCAGCCATGTCTGGCAGCTAGTACAAATGCCATTATTATTTTGTCTAAACATATTTACATCAGTTATGGCAGTTATCATAGCTTTGTGTGCTGTTTGATTAATCCTGACATGGTGTATGTGTGGATGCAGCTGTGTCTGGCAGCTATTGTATGTTGCAGTTTTCATCTCTGGGAAGATGTGGGTTGCGGCTTATGATCGAGGTTTACTGATGCTTGTGTATTAGGAAGAGACATTTCATGTTTTAGCCTGAATCCAGGGTAAGGGGCTGGATAAAACTGTGATTTGGGATATTTTAGAAGAGAATAGTTTGTTTATACATCTGCTTAGTTTTTGATCTGTTTGCTCTCCGTTCTTTTCCTGGCTGCTGCCTTGCAGAAAGGGAGGGAATTTAGGCTTGAAGTTGCAGTGATGTGAAGCTTTGCTTCAGGTGTATCGCAAGCATCTGGTATGCAGTACACAGACACACTAACAGAAACAGACACTCCCAGGTTGTGATGGTAACGGAGACAGAGTGACGATAATGCTTAAAGACTCTGAGGAGCCCCCGAGATGGTTCTCAGCAATGAAGTTTTTGGTTAAAAAAAAAAAAAAATATAATAAAAGGGCTGTTTTAAACCACATGTACATATCTTGATGGTCTCCCACCACTTTGTTTAGCTCGTTAAGTTGATTCTTGATAAAAAAAATAATAATAATAATAATAATAATAATAATAATAATAAGCACAATTTTATATTTAAAAAGTATTTTGGTCCAAACACATTCAGGACTTACATAAGAGTGGAAGCCTGAGTTATTGTGAAAGATTAAGAGCAGCTGGTCTTGTGCAGTACCCTTTGCAGTGGTCTGGGAAGTGAGCTTGCTCAGATGTGTTGGTCATATGGGGATATGCTAGGGATGTCTGGGGTTGCCGGGAAGTGCTAGAGATTCATCAGATTTCCTTCATGGAGATATCTGTGGGAATGGAAGGTGTGTTGAGTGGTTCACTGGCAGAGTGGCCACTGCATGGAACAGGCTGGTAAAATGGAACAGGACAAATATTGGTTTGGATATTTTAAGAACAGCCTGGAAACACACTACATGAACTAGTGAATGGAATTCTGGCAAAACTGAATGGGTATTGTTGCCCATGCTTGAAGTACTGATATGTGTGTATGTAAGGATGGAAATATACTTATAACAAATAATAAACTAGAAGGGTCTCAATTTAAAGTCTATTGACTGCATAAACATGTTTGGAAGGAGCTAATAATAAGACCACCTCCTCACCGATGCCATGTTAATTATATATAAAAACTTATAAAAAAAAATAAACTCCTGTATAGATATAAAATAAAACCCTTTTACACCTCTAAGAAGAAAATAAACCAGACAGACCACTTACTTCCCTTCCACTTTTCTTCTGCTGCCATTTACACCAAATCTATCAAGCATATCTCACCAAACTTGAAGCTAGCTACAATATCCTTATAAAATACTAACTCAGCAGCTAATAAACTTAACTTCTTATTTCTAATAGCATAGCAAGCAGCAGTTCCTTCTCTCACCTCTTCTCCAATGTTGTGGGTAGGAACTGAACACACTCCTCTCACCTCTCTCCTCTCCATCTCTCTAATCTTTAAAAACACCCCACCTTAACTTAAAATACATTGGTTGCTGCCCTGCCCTGACCTGAGCCTGATTGAATACTTTCATCTCTCCCTCCTGGTTCTACTCTCCTGCTTCCTAACAATTACCCTCCCATTATTTTTTTTTTCTAATGAACATTATTATACATCATATTTTTTTTTTTTTTTTTTTTATGCCTTATTTTGAAACTAATCTTTTCTTTTTTTTTTTGAATTTGAATGTTTACTTATGTTTATGCTTTTCTTTTTGCCCTCACTGAAAAGGGATATGTATCCAGCTAGACTAGCCTGGTCAACAAATGTAAATAAATAAAAAAAAAAATAAATAAGCATTACAACTTGTGGTCTCTCAAATAACTAAGCAACAGCCAACACCCCCCCCCAAAAAAAAAAAACACACACAATAGTTATGTAATGTATGATTTTTAGTAAATCTAAACATAAAATATATAATTGTTATTAAAATGAAGCAGTCTGCTGAATTTAGATATTAAAGGTAAGTTTTAATAACATGGGCTTGTGTATAATAACACTATCTTAATTTGTTATAAATGACATACATTGCATTGAACTTCAAGGGGAAGCATGTTGATTTTCTTTTATAAGTAAATATGCATAACAAGTCATGTTAACTTGAATTGTAGTTTTTGTAACCCATCTTGACCATGTATAATATTTAAGCAGTTACCAATGTAACTAATGCTTTATACATGACATCAAACTGACAAAGTTGTTCAAGAGAAACAATAGAAGCCTGAACTTTAAATGCCACAGAATGTAACAATCATATTCTGAACAAATAGTATTAAATTGACAATAGTCACTCGGTTTAATAACATGAGCTTGTGTATAATAACACTATTGTTTTAACTTGTCATGAATGACATACACTATACTGAACATCAAGGGGAAGCATGATGATTTTATTATATAAGTAAACGTGCATAACAAATCATATAATTTTTTTAACTTGAATTGTGGTTTTGTAACCCATCTTGACCATACATAATACTTAAGCTGTTACCAAGGTAACTAATGTTTTATACATGACATCAAACTGTCAAAGTTGTCCAAAGGAAATAATAGAAGCCTGAACTAGGAATGTCACAGAATGTAACAATCACATTCTGAACAAATAGTATTAAATTGGAAATAATCACTCAGTTTAACCTTTGCTGATTATACAAAATAGAATGTTGCCATTTAAATCTAAAAACTTTCAGTATATGCCATAAAATGACAATTTATGAATATGGAAAGGGAACTTGTAATCATTAATCACAATAAGTGTATTTGTTGGTTTTAACCTATTATTTCACTCATTTTATAATAAGAAATGACAGATATGAAAATTCTTATGTATAGGAAATGGAGGGAAGAGGGATGCAGTAATAATTAAAATGCACTAACTTTCATCAATGTTTACATAAAACAAACTTGATACTTTAAGTAAGTTAGTAACAAACAAAGCGATTACTTAAATGCTGGCAAACAATGAAATATAACTTCTAATGTATCAAGTAAAATACACTGTATTATAAACATTAGGTATAAATATTACCATATATTTATATTAAGTAATAAGTTTTGAAAGACTTCTTCAGTAAGGGTGAATATGTTAAATAACTGTGTGCTATAATCTTTTACTGATTTTCTATATATGATACATCCTACTTTACTATGCTGAATTGATTGTCATCTATCTTTCATGTAAATATTAACTGCTTATACAATAAGTAGACATTTATAGTGTATTAGAATTCTGTCTAATCTACAATAGTACTATATATGTTCAAAATAATATAAATATTGCTCATTCCTATTACAAATATTCTCCATATGATGATTCAATTTATGGACCTCAGATGTCCTGGATTGTCAAGGTATGAGTGATAATCTGATGGACTTAGGTGTATCCATCAGTTTAGGAATAATTTTCATTCCATGGCTAGTGCGGATCTTAGTTTTGTTAACATTTATTAATTTAAATTTGCTATTTCACAAAAACATTTCTGGTATGCCTGACCAAAACAATACTTTAATGGTAAACACTTAAAGTATAAAACTGATAATTTCCTTTAAAATCTCAAACATATACTTTATAGTTATCAAAGGAAAATATTTAATAGTCACAATAAAACAAAAAATACATAGTCCAACTAACCAAAGATGGATTTAACTTTATTATCTTTAAATACCAACGGCTTAAACAATCCTAGAAAGAGATCAAATCTACTGAAATATTTAAAACTGAACAAAGCACAAATTGTCTTCCTTCAAGAAACTAATTTCAAAACAAATGACAATTACAAACGGAATCCTAAGGAATATATTATATTAGCACAATCCACTTATAAGACAAAGACAAAAGGGGTAACAATTTTATGGAAAACAAATGTGATTAACCCAGAAATCATTTATAAGTATGAAGATAAAGAAGGCCTTATGGCATTAGTAATAGTTAAATATAATAACTGAATACGGACCCTAGCCAATCTATACTGGTTCCCAGGCATTGGAACAGGAGCTGTTAAAAACACTTGGATTTCATTTCCAATAATTATAAAGGCAACTTAATATTAGGAGGACATTTTAACTGTATATTTGATATTTCTGAAACTACAAATAAAAGACCACTGCGTACATCTGCTGAATCAAAAGCTTTAAACAAGTGGGTAGAATCATTCATCTTGTAGATACTTTCAAATTTAAAGAAGATGAATATTTGTTGTTTTCCCATCAAGATCACAGATTTGGTACGCAAACCAGAATAGATAAAATATTTGCTGCCCATGACTTAAACTCTAAAATCATTAATTTTTCAATCACTCCCTGCCCCTTTTCAGACTACAATTCATTGATACTAAAACTTCAAAATGGGTACAAACCATTAATCTTTACCTCCAGAATTCCAGCATTTATAACTAAAATTAAAGAGTTCAAACCCTGGTTATTATCTGAATTACAGTTCTTCTTAGATATTAATTACACCACAGAGATAAATAAAATAATGATATGGGGCTCATTAAAAGCTTACATAAATGGTAAAACCCTAACTTGGTATAAAAAAATCAGAGAATGGGATTCTGAATTATTAGATCTACAATCCAAACATTTGTCAGTAAAAGCTGAAAAAAATCAAAATCATTTGAAAATGAAAAATAAAGTAGAAGTATTAAACAATAAATACAACAACATTCTAACACATAAAACTAGTTTAGCTTTAGAAAAACTAAAAATTAATACCTTGGCCACTTCTCCCAAATATCTACATAATTTATCCACAAGAATCAAAATACAATCAAATGCTAATAACATTAAAAGTATCTTCCATGAAAAGAAAGGGATACATGTCTTGGATATAGGTGACATATTTGATGCCTATAGAAATCACTACATGGAACATTTCCAAAAAGAAAAAAATATATATATATATATATATATATATATATATATATATATATATATATCAATCAATTAAATTTAGATGAAAAATGTCCTAATATAAAAAAAACTGAAAAATTAAAACTAAAATAAAATAAAAATTTTACAAAAACAAAATTTGAATAACAGATAAAAACAATTTGCCATGGCACATATGTATTAGTATGCAAAATAACTTAACTAAACCCACTAAAACTCACATGATTAATTATTACATTGACTCATTTAGGAAAATTATTAATGCAAATATAGATTTAAAAATCTGGTTTGATCTTTTAACACCATTTATAGTCATAAAGAAATTCCCACATAAAAAATATAGAGAAATTATTAATTCCTGGGAACAAAAAGGATTTGTTTGTTGGCTCCAATGTATCAAAGAACTAAAAGTTTTAGATATGAAAGTAATAAAACCAACATACAAAATTCCACAACAGGACTGGCTAACTTTACATAGTATTCTGTTATATTCACAAGCTTTAAGTAGAATAATTAACAATTCTTCATTTAAATAAATACCTAAATTTACAAAATACATATATGAAATCATATATAATGACTTTGACATGAGAAACAGTATTTCAAAATTTTACAAAATACTGATAAACTATAAAACACCCAAAACCTCATACTGGAAATATATAACAAAAGGACAATACAGTTAACTGACGATATTAAAACAAATATCTTATTAGCAATAAAATATATATCCTTTACACAATACTGGAAAGTTTTTAATGGGAAATGCTTGCACAGAGCATTCTTAACCCCAGACAGAATCAGTAAAATTAGTTCTTCCATAAAAGAATATGTTGGAGATGTGAGCAAGTACACAATGCAGATTGGAAACACATTTTATTTGATTGTGTTAAAATTAACCCATTGTGGAATGGTATTAATAACTTTCTACAAGCTTTATTTAATGAATCATTTTATTTAACTAAAGCTCTTGTATTATTAAATGTGAACGAAGGTCCTCGTTTGAATAGGTCAAACATGTACTTAGTATGAACTATACTTGCAATTTCAAGGAAGTATATAACAAGAAGATGGAAAACAAATGCAATATCAACTTTGGATGACTTCTACAGCCTACTGAAGACCACAGCATTATTGGAAATTAAAATTAAAGAAATAAGAATTTATCCAAAGCCATTTATCAACATCCCTTTGGGAAAAGTTTTATCGTTGAATGACACTATACAATAATTGATCAGACACTCTGATAATGGATTGGACAGATTTAGAAAGTAACTGTATGCATTAAGATCTGTTATAGTGTCAGGCTAATGCAAATACTGTACATAGCTATTTAAGATGTTATGTATAAATATTATAGAATTCATTGAAATGTATTTGAAAAATAAAAAAATGAGAAAAAATATTTTCCAAAATGTATCTATTTCTTCTTTTTTAGTGATGTTTGTATTTTTCTTTCTTTTGTTTTTTTTTTTTTTTTTAGCTTTGTTTCCCAGTTCTCTATAAAACTTTTTTGGGGCGTCAGTGAATTGCTTATTTTGTATGTCTTCTTTATATTTATCAGCATATCTTCTACATTTTTCTGCCTGTGCTGATATCTGTATTATTTGCAATGGTGACCCAAGTCCCCCTCTTCCTATTCATTCTTATTTTTGCCTAACTCACTCTTTTCCCCTTGGCTTTACTGACCCAGTCCTATAGGTCTTTGTGCATTTGTTGTAGCCCTTTGTCTTTAGGGTCTATTTGTATGTTACAATATAAGTGAAGGATTGTTAGTAGTAACATCATCCTTTCTGCTTTAGTTTGCCCAAGCAATGTATAAATCACTCCATCCTAGATAGTATACATTGCATTTTCCAACTTCATCTATTGTCTCTCTCAACTTGTTCCCAGAATAGAGCCTTGGGACTTTGGGAATGGAACTCCACCTCTTTTATATCACCTATCCTTCCTTTTTATTTCTTTCTTCCCTTTTCCTAATTATACTACAGTGTATTTCTTCAGCAAAAAAACTTTTTTATTAAAACGTTCATCAAATCAGCAAACAAAAATGAAAACACATTAAGCAACTATTTACAATAGTCCATATAAAATTTTCAACATAGATAATTAAACCATTAATACTTTTCAAGTAAATCACTTATTTTTTCAAAGATATTGATGGGTAACATTAGGAGTTCTCAGCTTAATGGTTTACAGTTTTTTTGCATATGTTTTTGGCTAAATGTACGAATTTTGAAAATGGTATGATAGTTTTACTTTTCTAATGTGTTGTGATCACTTTTCTTTGCTATAACTAAAATGGACCACAGAAGAGGTACCTGTGTTCTCAGAATGCATTCTGGAATTGGAACATTGAACAAAATCAGTGAACTAGAAATTATACATCTGTCTCACCTCAAAGCTTGTGCAAAGTTTCTAAAATTATTCCAAAAAGGAGATATCATTTTACATTCTAAAGCCATATGTAACTAGTCTGCTTCCAGAGTATCTCCACATCTCCAACAATTAGTATTTGTTTCATTTATATATTACCGCAACCATATGAGGAGTTAAAAAAGCTCTATGTAAATGCTTCTAGGTAAATAATTTCCAATAGAGTGGTGATGGCGAAGACTTTACTGTTAATATTAACAATATTTTTATTTATATCTTAAAGCTCATTATTAGTTTTATTGAGTAATTCCTAAAAGTTAATTCTAAAAATGTAAAATCTGTTCTTATCATTCAATATATTTTAGATAAAGATTACTTTTTTATTATATTGTTATTAATATTAAATAAAAATTCTAACATTTTTGGAACATAAGGGAATCAAATGAAATTCTAATTTTATCAGTTATAAAATCTTTACAGCTTTGCAAACTCAACCAATTACTATTATATAAATTATGCCTAGCTAACAGATAATCTGCAGAGTGTACTTTATTTCCAGTTAGGAATTGATGCCAAAAAATTAAACTACTATCTTTAAAGTCCAACATTTTACCCACATTATATGTGTCTAAACATATATGCTATAGGAAATAGTAAAACAATGAGTTTTTTAAAACATATAATTATTATTCAAATATCTCTTAAATGTAGATATAATATAATTAATAAAGGGAATAGAAGTGAAATTATTCCTCCCACCCATACAAATATTTTCAGAATCCAATACAATGTATTAAATACTATCTGTGTTTGTGTTTCTACTACATCTTTATTATTAAGAAGTAAAACTCACTCTTTTATTCATTTTCATTTGGAATCATATTTAAAATTAAGCCACTGAGTTATAATTTCAAAGATAATAGACTTAAAATATAATTCATTATTATGAAAACCTATACCCCCTCATCCCAGACTGTCTTATGCAGTTTGAAATATATCCTTGGTTTATTATGGCACCATAAGATTTTAAGAAGAATAGAGTTTATTTTCTTAAAGAATTTTTTTTGTAGGAGTAAGAATTAGAGACTGAATATAAAGTAAAATTTTAGGTAGAATTATTATTTTAATTAAAGTAAGTCTATCTTACATAGTGAAAAATATTTACTCCATCTTGTAATTAATTTAGTAACTATATTAGTTATGTTATTGTAATTTACTGATATTTTCTCCTTACAGTTAGACATTATAATTCCAAGATGTTTAATTTGTGTATAATCCCAATTAAGTTTACTATATTTTTTATTTTTAAATTTAGATTCATATTAATTGA
Source organism: Protopterus annectens (assembly GCF_019279795.1). Taxonomy (NCBI): domain Eukaryota; kingdom Metazoa; phylum Chordata; order Ceratodontiformes; family Protopteridae; genus Protopterus; species Protopterus annectens. The sequence continues at coordinate 224,509,837 of NC_056735.1, read as the reverse complement.
GTGTTAGTTTTCTTATGATTAAGTCTCAAATTTGAAACTTCCTCAAAATATCTCATAGAGTTTATAATGTTTTAAGTGTGTTTTTTATTACCTATAGTTAGTAATATATCATCCACAAAAAGTTGTATTTTAAATGAATATTTCTCTTCTATCGAAAAGCCTGTTTTATTTTTATTTGTTCAAATATAGTTAGCAAAGGGTTCTATACTTAATGAAAATAACAAAGGGGATAAAGGACATCCTTGGTTTGTACCTTTTGTGTTTTTAAATGACTTAGAAAGAAAAGAACATATTTTAACAAAGGAAGATGAATTATTGTAAAGCTAAGTAATGAAATTAATAAACTCAAAAGAAAAGTGCTACTCTTCAAGTACTTTATGCAAGTAACTCCAATTCACTGAATCAAAAGCTTTATTGATATCCAAACTTATTATTGATAGTTCTTTTTTTATTTGCAGTCTATTGAAGTATTGAGTCTAATAATATTACCTTGAACCCTTCTATTTAATACAAATTCCCTTTGATCATTATTTATAATTCCTGCCATAAAAGCATTCAGTCTATTCACCAGAATACACATAAATAATTTATAATCAACATTAAGAAGTGAAATAGGACAATATGAAGAACATTGTTTAGGGTCTTTATTTTGTTTTAAAATAGGGGAAATGAGAGAAAATATCCAAGCCGAGGAATATTAGGTGTCAATTTAATCTCATTAAAAGCATTCAACAATATTTTAATAAACTATCTGGGAATATTTTATATAACTCTTTTAACTCTTTAAATGAAAAAAGGTTTATCAGTTTTATTACTCTGCTCTTTAGTTAGCTTAAACTACTAGCTGCCTCCAACAAACAAATCCAACAACAAAGCTGGGGATAGTCGGTTCTCCAACTGTACTGCACCCATCTGGAACAAACTTCCAAGTGAACGTATGACTATTACCTCTTTACCTACTTTCAAGAAGCATATAAAATCATGGCTTTACTCCCAGTGGCTCTGCCCTTGTTCTAACCCTGACTAATACTTTTTTGTTCCATGCCTTTTCCTTTCTCCTGCTATCTATAACAAGATATTCTCTTACTGTTTCTTTACTTCTCTTTTAATCTTGGATTCTCATTACCACTATGATGGATGGATGTTTAAAAGAAGAATCTAATGTACTTTTTCCTGTTGATGCTACTAGTAGTTTTAGACTTTTATGAAAATGTTATGTACTACAGTCTGTCTGTTAAATACACCCTCTGTACAACTATGTTTGTAAAATTATGTCTTACCGTGGAGCTTTTCTCCCCGGGCCTCTACTGAAAATGGACATTAATCCAGCTAGACTAGCCCAGTCAACAAATGTAAAATAAAATAAAATAAATAAATAAATAAATAAAATAAGTTATATTATCTTTCGAAACACTTTCAACTATGCTATTATTCTTCAAACTGTTATTTTCATTATTAATTTGTTTATAATGATCCGTAAAATATTATTTATATTTATATTAGTTAAATCTGTTGCTATTTTATTTTTTCTACATATTTTATAAGAGAGCTCATTGGTATGATTTTAAACTGTTTACTGTCTTTGATCTAGTAGCTAATCTATGTAAATACTTTGGGTTTAAGGAATATGATTGTAATTTTAACTTTTCTAAGTTTATTGAAATTGTATGATTTAGAATATCAACATATTTTTGATTTGGTGTTTTCAACTCTAAGTTTGCCGAGTTATCATTTGAAGTTATTTTTAATTTTAAAATATGCATTTTAGATTGTAAGTCATTTAATTCCCCATCCCATTCTTTACTTTTACATATATACAAATTTCTAATTTTACCATTTAGATAAACTTTCACTGTATCCCACAGAATGATCTGAATAATTTCTCCATTATTAAAATCTAGCAAAGTTTTTATTTCATTTATAAACCAATCTCTAAAACCACTAATCTTAATTATATAAGCTTGAAGTCTCTTACAAGTTATTAAATTATTAGAGTTCAAAGTAAGGTTAAATTTAATTGCACTGTGATCAGTTAAAAGACATTAAACTAAAACATGCTTTAATTCCAGAATATAGACCATTAGAAGTAAAAACTTTATCTATTATGGTTTGAGTATCAAACCTAACAGAATAATGAATAAAATTAAGAAATTTAGATAATCTTAAGTCATATGTATGTCTCATATTCAAAGAATTAATAAAATTATTTAAATGTTTTGCTACTGATGAAAGCCTAGGTTTCTTATTAGTCGTGGTATCTTTCTCAGACAGTAAACAATTAAAGCCTCCTGCTATAATCACCTCTCATTTCATATAAAAGGTTATAATATCTAAATACTGTTTTGAAACTTTGTCTCCAATTCCAGGAATCCAATATGTACTTACAAATGTATAACATTTTTTTATTTAATTCAACTGCAACTAAACCTAACATGACATTTGTATTTGTGTAAGTGCCTATTACTTTTGGCATAATCTTAGAATTTTTCCATTAAGAGTACCTCTTCTTTTTTATCTAAAATTAGAGCTAACTAAAATGGAATATCTTTCAAAAGCATCCTTTTTACATCATTATGCAATAGATGTAGCTCTTGTAGAAAAACAATATCTGCTTTATGGATTTTTAGATATTTAATCAAACTACCCTCATTATAGGATTATTTAAATAATTGATGTTCAGTGAAATACATTTATATGTTGAAATTCATAAAATATAATATTTTCTACTTTAAAATAAAATGATTTAATAAAACATACAGGTATTCATTATCTATACTACTTGATATGGACAAAAATCATAGAATTAATAACAAACAACTTATCCTAATAACATGAAAACCCTCTATCATGGTATACCTTATTACTAGTTTAATGATGTAATCAAACTACACTATAACCACTTCGTAAAACTAAGTAAACTTAGCCTATTGCTACTGCTTCTTTCTAATAAACTAACAAAGATCTTTAGATAAAATGTCTAAGTACACTCACCTTATATTATTCTCTCTCACTTCTAACTATGTATATGACGTTTGCAAATATTTTTCTTATAACTGCATGACTATCCCATAATACTATAGAATAATACTATAATGTTTCCAAAGTCAATAAAATAGGGGTGTGTAGTAGCAAAGTTTTAATCATCTGTGTGGTTACTGGCAAATGTGGCTGTTTGTTTTTTTGTTGAATAATACAATATATCCAGCATTATGAAGAATCAAAATATAATTGAGATTGCATTAGCTCAATCAGTAATGTTTTTAAAGGTGTATATAATACCAGAATACTAGATTTATATTTTATCTATCTAGATTTATTTTTATATTTTATCAAAATATAATTGAGATTTCATTAGCTCAATCAGTAATGTTTTTAAAGGTGTATATAATACCAGAATACTAGATTTCCTTTACATGAGGGAAAAACACTTTGATGGAGCTTCCCTTCAAAATTGCCATATCTATTAATGAAATGAATAAATTTTAAGCGAAAGGAAACGCAATGGTCTAATAATAATACATTATAAAACACATTTTACCAATAAAATCTAAATCATAACATAAGTCACATTCAAAATATGTTATAACTTAGGTGTATTAACTTAAATATCATAGTATGTAATTTCCTTTACCAGTGTGAGTCAATTACATTACTACTTCTCTTGGAAGTTTATATATCACTAGTATACATTATAGTAATATCAATTATATGTTATAAGGATGACATATCTAATTTTAACTATCTTATGTGATGAGTATGAGTATATGCATGCAAACATATTTACACTCTCAAATATGTCTGCTGATTCGCTTATGTACAGCTTTAATATGAATAATTAGCATATCATTACTAGTCTCATCATAAATAACATGTACACCTACATGAATGTTCATGTTATTAACTTCTAATTGTATAACACTATACCAGCATGTCTGCAAATGTTTTAGAATGAGAGTCTGGATTTCTGTTCATAGATGTGGGTGTAACTGTCAGCTTAAGTATATGTATATGTAAGTACATATATCTAATAATAGTAAAGCATAAAAAATAAAGCGTACAGTGTAACATATAATGATTCAAACTTCCAACATTTAAAATATGATTATATACACTTAACATATATGGCTTATCTAAGAAGGTGTCTGGTCACATATATCATCTATATGACAAATAGTATTTATAAATCACTTTTATATGCAAAACACACATTAACCTTTTCTTTTCAATGTATAACGTATTAATTTAAACATATACATCTAATATTTTCCTTTTATACAATATTTAATAAGTTCCCTTTTATTTCACCTTGTTTTTATCACTATATTCCCTCATCTCAGTATTCGGAATGGATCATTTCCTGCTTCACAGGTGTTAGAGGTCAAATAATACTTCTTCTTCTTCCTACTGCAGTTCCAACACATCAGCAAGCTTCTTATTGCAGATAATAGTTGCATAGCAAAACTGAGTAAAACATCTGTACATTAAAAAAACACTTGTCCAGTAATTAATTAGTCACTTGTCTCTAAGTCTTTACTATTTTTTTCTTTTAATATCCATCCATTTCTCATGGCTTGACTTTTAAATTTTTCAATGACCAATCCATTTATTCAGGTTTGTCCAAAAGTTTCTTCTTCTGAGTGAAATCCACAGCATATTCTAATGAGTTAAAAGTTTTCTGTTTTTCAGGTAAAAAAATTGTAATTCTTGCCAGAAACACTAGCTGTGATTTTAATGTTTTATTTCCTGAGAGTTTTAATGAATGGAACACAAGCCTTTCTTTTTGTCATAATAGACAAGGAATAGTCATTATCACAGTGTTTGGAAAGGATCTTTTATCTCTCTGTTTGCTGCAACCAAACGAGATCTCTCTCTCAGAGCTCAAAAAAATCCAATATAAAAATGATATCATGCTGTCTGTGTCTATTTCTAAATCTCATCATGAAACCTTTATCTCTATCTGTTTAAAAATCTTCATATTTTAATTTTGGAGAAACATTTTTTTTTCTTTATGAAATCATTTTCATTTTTGGACATTCTTCTTCTTGTGTTGTTCATTCATTCAGTAGTGTCAAAGTTTTAAACAATTGTTCTGATCTAAATGAACTCTTGTAATCTGTATCTGTTCATTTTCATCATTTTCATTCTCTCTTTCTTTTTTCTTGATATTTTCTTTTTTTCTAACTATTTTATTGATGTTTTTCAAACGAATTTGATATTTTCTATTATTATACAAAGGAATTATATATTTTATTTGTGAACTAAATTTTAACAGAAGAGTGACAAATTTTGATGACAGAAAATGAAATTGAAATTAAAAAAACTTGATTTTGTTAAGAGAGGAACTTACAATTTTGTTTTAATGACATAGAATTACTAGTATAAAGACTGTGAAAATATAAAAGAATTCTGCTGTTATTGTGGTACCACAATACAGCCTTTCAGACAAATTTTTCAAAGAGTCATCCTATTCATAAACCATATGAGCTAAATGCCCAAGTTGATTTCAAGAGACATTACTGCCACAATTACCCTAAACATTTCACATGTCTCTTCAAACTCCTTCTATTAACAGCATTACTGTTTGACAATCCTGAAAGAGCAAAAAACACACTCCTTGATAATACAAATGTTTTCCTGGTTGCAAATTTTCTTGAACCCATTAAATATCCCAGCTCCATTTTTCTCTTCTTCCCCTCTCCACCTCTCTTTAATTACTTCTGTTAAATTAGAACTGTATTTCTCTGTATCCACTGAATGTATATTTCCTGTCAAAACAACTTTTATCTTCTTTTCTATTTTTTTCCTTAGGCCTGCAAATACAAGAACCCAAAATAGATTTTTCAACTTCTGTATTTCTCTCACCTTCTGCATATCCTTTGCCTTCTTCAGTTTTTGCCTATCCAATAAATATTTCTACTACTGGACTATTTTTTTGCCTTTTTTACCTTCATTCTGCTTCAAATACCTTTCTCCAACCTATTTCTTCAAACCTGTTCATCCAGTCTATAAGCAAATTCTGATATCTACATTAATCAAAGTGCAAATATTCCTAAACCCCTACTATTATAATGGTCCTCTAATCCCCTTTTTTACTTCTGCCTTTTTATTATTGGCTATTTTGGTCTCAGCCTTGTATCCTACCTTATTCATCTCTTGTCATCCTTTCATACCCTTGGGTCCAACTCCTTAACCCATCCCCCCCCTCTCCTTCAACCTGTGTGGCTCTTGTATTTTTTTGCATGTTTGGCATCTCTTTTATTCTTGTCTTATTGTCATCCATTCCCATTATATATCCCTCCACATTTTACCAAGTTCAACTTGTCTCACTTATTGTTGTTTCTAAATTTCCTTATGTTGTTTTTTGGTTGTTTCTCATCTTTCCTCCTTTCCTGTTCTGACTCATCCTATCCTCCTCTCCCTCCATCTCTCACCTCTCTCTCTCTTCTCTCTCTTTCTCTTCCTCTTGTTTCCCTCTTTTCTTTCTTTTTTCTTCTTCTTCACTCCTGAGTACCTATCTTCCTCTACTTCCAATGAAATTTTGGTTCTAATTTTCATTTCTTGTATTTAATTCTTGGATTTTAATGATTTTCTCACCTAATTTTTTTCTTCCTCCCTCCTCCTTCACTTTCCCTTTCCACCCCTCACTTCCTCACCACCCCTTCCTTCAATTTTCCCTTAATTTCACTGCTTTCCATCACATTTTTTCCCCATCCATTTCATTACCATTTCATCATGATCCTGTTCTTCCATTTCATCCCTGATTTACATCTTATGCTGTAGTTGCAGTGCTTCTCTGTCTCCTCTTGCTTGCACTTACATCTGCCCTGTAGTATCTTTATTAAGCCTCCCTACTTTCTAACTGTTTTGTTTTCTTTGCACTTTAAGCTGTCACCTACATGATTTGATACATGTCTCTCTTGTATTTGGATCTTTTCCATTATTTTGTATTGGTACTCCTTTCCTATGTACCTTGTTTCTTTTTATATTTTTAAATTAATTTTTTTTCATTTAGATGAATGAATTTTGCCTATACTCCTGTTATTTTTGTGCTAGCTCTTTTCCTTTTTTTTTTACTTGCCCTACCTCTTGTCCCATCTTTGTCATATTTTCCTTCTTCCCACCAGGATTGTATGTTCCTTTTCACTTCAGCACTCCAGTCTGTTAAGTCAACTACAGTGGTCACACACATCAGCCATCATCATAAACTCAACCACAGTCTTCAACATTCTCAAACTATATCACTGGCCCCAAGGTCTATGAAGTGATTGATTGATTTAATCCAGATCAGCTTTTTATTCAGATCAGATTTTTATTTTCAAAATTTATTTTTTTTGTAATGCTGGACCTGTAATTGAATATGTTCCTACTTTTTACTTTACTTTTGACACAAATTTAACATTATAATGTCTAACAGTCTTTGATCAGTTAAAGGCTTCTATGCTACACAGTAGCTGTAAGATGGGCTTGTTGAATATATATCTGTTTACTGATATCAGTTTACTTTATAAATGTCGTAGCAGAAAAAAAATAGCTCTAGCATAAAAATTATTGCCCTATAATTAAAATTTTTATGTATAAAATTATTTTATTGTATCTGAAAATAACTTTTTTTCTTTAGTTTTTTTTTTAGTATTATTTATAAATTATTAAAATAAATTATAAATCTTTTTAAGTAGTTGCTTTACATCTAGGTCCAAAGGGGCCAAAGATCTCTAGGTCTGCCTCTTACTTATCCCACTCAGAATCTGATAAATCCAGAGGTGCCACAGTCTGACCAGGCATATGCAGCAACAGCACAGTGCAGACCAGAGATTCCTTTCAAAAAAGACAAGGGCATAAAAAGAAACCCTTTTATGCAGCACAGCACAAAAAAGCCTTTCCTTCTAACATCTCTTATTACAGATTGCTGTGGGTGATCTATATCACAAGGCATCCACAAACCCCCAACCCACCCACTTATGACTCTCTACATATTCGTAAAAGTCAGAGAGTAAAAAAGGTTACAGGGGGACCTAAATTGTATCTGTGACTTAAACAGAACATGCTGGAAAGACAGATATATGTCCCTGAGACTGCTCTTCCTATGAAACAAGCTTCCCATCCATGTGAAGCTGAGGTTGCCTATTATCCAGTTTGGCACCCATCTCCCTTATGGACAGAGGTAGCTTATAAATGACTGGCCTTCAATGTCCTATTTAGATACAGAGTATCATTATTCTTTCGGGAAACCTTGGCTAGGCTTAGAAAGCCCCCCCGGGTCGTTAGCTGATAGAAGAATCTATGAATCTATGAATAAGTGCAAAATATGTTGTTATACTTAATAATGGTTATGATGTAAGTTATATACGTGATAACCAAACATTTCTCATCTCTAGTTGAAAGATTTCTTGATAAATAAATAACCCATATATTTAGTTGCTTTAGTACTAATAGCCTTATAGTTCTTGGTGTCTTCAAGTTGTAAGCCTGTGAAATAAATAGGAAGTCTTTGAATTTTATTTGAAAAATACAAAATACATAAGCTTGCACTTATCCATGCTAAAATTTAGTACAGACTCCAGCACCCACTTACAAATCAGACATAAGTATGCATTAAGATCATTGGCATCAGATTCGTTTTGTATTATAATACAAATTTTGCAATTATTGGCATAGTTTTGCACTCAAAATTTGGAGTTCCTTGGAATACTGGAAGAAACAAGTTTAAACAGCAATGGGCCCAAAACAGACCCAAAAGGAAAAGCAGATGTTACAGGCAGGTAGTATGAATGCACATTACGTAGCAAGTAGTTGTGAAACTTATATCACTTACCTTGGAGGCTTGCCCCTGTGCTTCCCCCCTTGACTGTATTACCCATCATTGCCTATGGAATTGATTCAGTTCCTGACACTGTTTTTAAAGTTTTGATGTTGTATTCCTTGTGGTGTGTTTCACAAGGTAATGATCTGTTTTAATACATCCTTCCTGCTCTGCATACTGTCACTTGTGTTTCAGTTCCCATGCTTTCTTATTTATTGCTTCTTTCTTTTTGTGATCAATTTCAGTCCTTCTACATCCCTACCTTTCACCTCTTTGATTCTGCCATCCTCCATAAATGCTTCAATCCAGCTTGGTTAGTCTCTTATTTCTTCTGAGACTCCTGAAACTTCTGATGCACCTTCCTCCCCTCTCCTTAGAACTCTCCCTTATCTATCTCTACTTTTATTTTTTCTTTCTTTCTGTTTTTGTGCCTAAATCTCCCTTGGGATAGGCTTCTCATTTTTCTGTCCCTTTGATATAAGTCTTTCACTTGTTTGCCCTCCACCATCTTGCCTCCTTTCTCATCTCCTTGTGGTTACCTTTGTGATTTATTTCCTGCTCATCTCATTTACTAGCATGTGACCCGTCTGTACTTCCTGGTCTTGTCTCCTTCCTTGCAGAAGTTTCACCATCTGACATTGCTCATCCTCCCAGTGTATCTCCTACATTTATTGTCGCTCTCCCTGTCCATGTCTTGCAGGTGATTCAGATTTTTATTACCTGGGTTGTTTAGCTGTCTGTGATACCTCTGTTTAAAATTTAGACTATCCTCCATAATGTGTAGACTGAACTATTCCCTTTCCTGCTATACTTACAGAATTGGAGGGTATTTCGATGATACAGCTATTCCATTCATTCTTAGCTCAGTTAATATTTCCAGCATAGCCTCCCTTCCGCTATAGACTGTATCCAAATAACCCTTAACTAGCTCTATGAACACCATTGTAAATGAAATAATTTGAACCTTTTTTGCTTGCTTTGCATTTAATGCATTTACAGCAGAGGAATGGAAACATAAAAACATGTCTGGGTCTGCTTTCTGCTGCTGTTTACTACCTTGCCACTCTGTGTATCTCCTCTTTAAGTGTTTCTTGATTTTCTGGTATCATGAATCTCTCATGTAATTGCTGCAAAGCAAATGACTCCAGTTCACTGTTGCTCACCCTCACTAGTATTCCAGCTATCCTGATGTTACTCTATACTGAGCGATTCTTTAAGGTCACCTATCTTTGCTCTCTGTCTTTTTCATCTATGTTAGCGTCTGTATTTTGAGAATATTTTCTTGCAGGTCACCTTTATCTTTTTCTAGATCTTGCAGCTTCCTTTGCTGCCCTTCTACTTCTGTTTGTTTTTATTCTATTGTTTGTTTCTTTCAAAGAGCTTACATATTGGCCTACTGTGATTAGCTTTTCAAACAAAATGCACAATTGCTCCTTTGTATTCGCATCTTTAAAAGCAGATATTTTGTCCTCCTTTTGTTCCTACTTGGTTGTCTTTTCTTCTGTTTTTTTTTTATTTCCTGTGAGCACTTCTTTTATCCAAATTTTTGCAGGGTCTGCTGAAAGCCCCAGGATTCCCACTCCTCATTTCTTGATACACTGGAATATATTAGGGTACAACTGAACACCCTCATAATGGGCGATTTCAACTACCCTACCATTAACTTGGAGAATTACTCATGTACCAAATCTTTTGCTCAACGTTTTCTGGAATTCATAAATTCCAACTTCTTGGATCAGCTTATCCACACCCCCACCATGGGCAGCAATATTCTAGACATGGTCATTACCAATATGGGTGACTGGTGTTCCACACCAGAGGTCAGTTCCTCATTGATCATATCCGACCACAAGCTAATCACCCTAGACATCCACATCCCGCCCCCACCCCCCCATTAGGGAAACCACTGTAAAATATTTCTCCAAAGCCAACTTCATGCTTCTTAAGACAGAAGTGGCAAACTTCACAACACCCATGCAGATGGACAATAGAGATACGACTGCTGAATCCTACACAAATGCACTTTATAAGCACTTACACAAGTGCATGGATTGTGCTATCCCTAACAGAACCAATATGCTATCCTCCAAAAAAAGGAAGCCAATCTGGTGGTCCCCTGCCATAAACAAACTCTACAACAGAAGAAAGAAACTGTTGCAAAAGAGAGTAAAATCCCATGAGTGGAGGAACTCCCAGGTTAGCCTCAGTAAGAAGGTGAGATCCCTCATAAAATCCAAAGCTAGTTATGAAAATAAAATCACCACTAATTCTAAAGACAACCACAAAGCATTCTATAGCTATGTCAAGAATCTCAATGGCAACACTGAGATCTGCTCTGAGTTATAGCACAATGGCATTAAATACACAGAACCAACTGATATTGCCAACATCCTGGCAGATAGATTCAGTGCTAACTTTACCCCTCTCTCATAACCTAAAGGTTCCATCTCTATACCGGAAGAATGCAAAGTTCCTGTAATCACGACTGCACAGGTAAAAACCACACTCTCCAAAGCCAAGAACACATCATCCATGGGACCTGACAACATCCCAGGCTGCTTTCTACATGAACTACAGAATAAACTGGCATCCCACCTAAGCACCATGTTCAGTCATAGCCTCACCTCAGGCTTTGTGCCCACTGAATGGCGCACAGCAACGATTATCTCACTCCACAAAGAGGGAGCCACCATGGACCCAGGGAACTACTGCCCCATTAGGCTAACGAGCCTGGTCTGCAAGGCCATGGAAAGTATCATCATGGAACTTATAAACAAAGGCATTGGTAGTCTCCAAACTCTGGACCCCACCAAGTTTGGGGTTGGAAATGGCAGATCATGTCTCCTATTCCTGATAAACTTCTTTGAAGCAGTCACGAAAGCCGTAGATGAGGGGAAGGTGATTAACACAGCCTATCTAGATCTCGCCAAAACTTTTGACACCATCCCCCACTCTGGTATTATAGATAAACTCACTAAACTAGGCATAAATCCCTATGTCACAAGATGGGTTGCCAACTGGCGCTCACTAACAGAACCCACACTGTGAAAGTAGCAGACTCCAAATCTGACTTCAGACCAGTGACAAGTGGAGTACCACAGGGTTCAGTCCTGGGTCCTCTCCTGTTTGGTATCTATTTTTCTGAAGTACAGGCTAACACAGAAGGTCTTTGGCTAATGATGTTCACAGATGACTGCACACTAGGAGCCATAATCAAAACTCTTAACGATGTGGACATCCTACAAAAGGGCCTCACTGAGACAGATGCCTCGTGTCAAAGCCATGGCCTCAAGCTCAGTGCCAAAAAGTGCATTGTCATCCCCTTTGGTAAAAACTCTGTACCCATGAGCTACCACATAGGTGGTAGTCTACTTAACACTGAAAGTGTGATAAGAGACCTTGGGACACAGGTGGACAGTAGCCTCTCCTTTGATAATCACATTGC